>NC_138032.1:59381209-59391209 GCF_964106645.2 Podarcis pityusensis | reverse complement strand
CTGACAGAAGGGACATCTCTCTTATTAGTAATCAAATAGGGCTGACCAGTTGTTGCCATCACTCTGGGATTGTGTCAGGCAATTGAGAACAAGTTCAACACTTTATGGAACTCAAAGTACCAAAAATCAATATATTTGCCTTTTGTTTTAGCTATGGAAATAATACAGCAGTGGATTGTTGCCTTGTGAATGGAATTTATTACGTTTTTAATAGTGTATATCTGTCTGAAAGTTTAGGAATCTTAGTTGAATAGTTAACAGAAAGTGACTTCCTACCAATGTTAATTATGACGTGATCTTGGAATATTTTTATCATGTAAAGTCTTCTGGTTTTCTAGAGCTTTGTAATTTTTAAACATGTTGAACAGCATATAGGTGTGAAGTATGATGTACAGGTTAAATGCAAGTGGTACAGCATAGTGTGTGCACAGTCATGCTTAAATATAGATGTTGGACACAGTGATCATTTCCTCAATATTGAGCTTACGTCAATAAATGTACCAGCACTTCGCACTGGCAGTATATGAATACAATGGATTGCATCACAAATAACTTTTATAATTGTTAAGTGAGAAATACTTACTGATGTACTTGAACAACTGTGTGTGTGTGTGTGTGTGTGTGTGTATTATTTGGGAACAAAATCTAAATGGTCAACGACACAATATCATTGCTTTTATATTTCCCTATATCTATCCCAAACATGTTATAATTTGATATTCTAGAAGCATGAGAGGATAAAAAAGCACTTGGGTAATGGGTTTACCATGTTTATTTGAATAAAGAAGATTGAAACTCCATTTACGCTTTGCACAAATGCTTTTGAGATCTTAATTATTGATGAAAAATCTGCTATGCTTCTAAATTTGAAGATATGGCAATTTTATAGGAATTTTAATCACCTCCTACATTAAGAAATGTAAAGGTAAGGCCTGTTTTTGCATAATGTAAAAAAATGTATATTTTAGCCTTCTTAAAAGAGTTGTCATTTATAATGACAACCTTCTATTAGCACTTTGTTGCGTACTCTGCTGCACTAGGAATTGTTGTTATTGCACTCTCAGTACTTTGACGTACATTTTAAAAAGTGCTGCATTTAATGCTTACATAAAAATTACTTCAGCTATGTTATAAGAGGAAAATATATTTTGATAGAAGGAATCATAAGATTGGTATAGTCTTTGGGGAGTATCAAATTGCATTTTGGATTTCTAATAATAATCTGTTTTGGATTGACGCATGTGTTCCTAGTTTATCACTTAAATTTGCTGATGGCAGAGCAGAATTTCTAGGCTGTATATCCTCTTCAGCATCACAGAATAAAATAGTCTAGTTAAATTTGTAGGTCAGTTTACAGCTTCTCACATGAAGTGTTAGCACTTGGCTTAAAAATTAGATACCATATACTTTACTAGATTTTTTTGGCATTTGGATACATATACCAGGTTTTGACTAGGAACATTTGAACTCTTGGGGATATCAACCCGTATTTCAAATGGGTATTGTGATATTGGGCTATGCATTTGTACTGGGGGGAAAGAAAGACTATTTTTGATAACTTAGAATTTATTTTGCAATGGAATCAATGAAACTGTGAAATAGCTGTATGATATAGAGATGATCAATTAGGCACCATTACAAATTTTCAAATATAATAATGATTTTGCATAGTAGCAAGTTAAAATAGTTTCGACTTTTTATGTAAGGGTGTAAAATTTCACACAGTACAAACTACTTATTTTATAAGTCTTTTCCCTGATCGGAATGTTTTATATATTTTAGCTAGATTTCCTCACCCTCTTGAACACATTTCTTAAAAAGTAGTTGTAGTTCTGATAATTTATTTTGGACAATGTTTTGTCTATTTTTTAAAATGTTATCCCTGTAATGGATACTGTGCACAAAAGAATACTATAAAGTAATTGTAGCCAAAGGATGCCTAGCAAAAAAAAAAAAAAAAGAGTGTCCATGGGAAATTAGGCTGCCCCAAAGAAAGTCAAATAAAAGAAAAGACCTATATTTTTTATGTAGAACTGCTGAAAAGGATGAGAGTATCATTTTCATAGTGGAATAATGTTTTCTGGGAAAGCACAAAAGCAGATGTTCCTCATTAGGAACACCCATTGTCTACATATCACAACTATGAAGAGATAAATCTATCCTATTTCACCCATACATTCCAATGGCTGTAAATGATTACAGGGTGCCGCTATAACTGCTAAACCAAAACCACACTGTGTGCTAAAATAATTCTTTTCTGCCATCATAATATTTTATTGGAAGGTATGGAAATTCCTGGTAAAAGACATCCTTTTGACTTTTCCTTTCCTTGTTTGGCTAGAATATATAACAGTGTCCAACTGTTGAAAACTGAAGAGACTGATTGCGAAAGAACATGGGAAGTCAGGGTTACATTACTATCACAACATTAAGAAGCAACTTGCTGGTAAAACAATGGCAGATCTGCCTGTGCACACGGAATGAGCTTGCAAAGTATTGCTGAGAGCATGCTTGGCATCATTTTTCCAGATGGTACTATCACAGTCGTACTGTTAGTTGGCATCTCTGTGGGTAGTAAATACTCTCCCTCCCCAATAAATCTGGCATTATTCTATAGAGTTTAGAAGACTTATAATTCCTAGTGTGTTCTACTTTTCTGTACAAAAGCCAGACATCTGTTTATCCCATTTTCTTTCATACAGAGTTTGGAATAGCTTTAGTTTTTTGAGGGTGGTGGGGGGAGAAGAAATTTTGTCATATTTAACAGCTGCTACAAACTTCCAACCCTGTGGGCTCTTAAAATACTTTTCAGCTGACCTCAGATTTTATACATAATTGACATTGTTTGCAGAGAAAAAATGCCCCTCTGTAGTTAACCTTTCATAGTCACTATGTAACTTTGTATTGTCTTCATTCCCGTTTCAGTGTGAGGGAAAGCTTAATAGTTTATATATCTTTCAGAAAGCTGATGAAATTATCAAGTTTTGTTTCATGCTTTAGATTTCCAAGAAATAGCTTTATTTTACTTGTAGCTAAAGTTTGTTCCTTCAAAGTAATTGTAGAATGGTAGCTGCAGACTGATTGGAGGTGGTGTGTTTTTTTTTTTAGTCAACAGTGTTTCCTTTCACTTCCTGTCACAAAGGTCAAAGAAAGCTGACCTTTGCTGGCAGTCCTAGTCACTGAATTATTCATGTGATTGACTTTTTGTCAGTGCACACAGTTGTGCTCTGGGACATTTTATTCATTTACCTCATTTAAAGAGCCTTTCTGCACCTGTTCAAGTATTAATATCATGTAATTTGGGCCTAATGCCGATTTTGCTGAACACTCATTATATTTTTTATTAGCTATATTTCCAAACGATTATGTATGATTATTACCAAGCCTTACAAACAGCAATGGGTTATTCCCTAGACCTTTACATCTTCTTGTCAGGTTGTTTTCAGAAGCAAGGAGGATAAACATTTGACCAGTCCCAATGTTTTTATTCCTACTCCATATCCAACCAGAGAACTTAAAGCTTTTCCCTTATGGCTTTGTGAAAGCATGATTAAATCCAACTCTGCAGAAGCTGTACAAATGCCAGCATTTATAAGGTCAACGCTTTTGTTAAAAATGCTATGTAAATGAGGATCTGCAAAAAGGGACATTAAATAAAATTAAATTCATTGTCTTCTTTAATGTCATTTACATTTTGGCTAAGCCCTGGCCTGTCAAGGAGGATTTTTAAAATAATTTTAATTACACATCATTTAGGGATCCAAGGTTGTCTATTCAGTAGCATTTGGATAACCTGCAAAGCGTTGTCTGTTTATTAACTTCTTAAATGACAAGTTGTCATTTAATCTGCATAATGCAATGAAAACAGTGCAGTTTATTGTAAAATGTTCATTCTTAGTTTTCTTTAAGGAGTGCATGTAATCACTGCAGAATAGGCCTAGGAATTGTTTTTTCTTTGCGCTTTTAATGTGTCATGTAGTCGAAAGTATATTTCTAAAGTTGTTAGATTTTTGGGAGAACAGTATTTTATGTTGCTATAGATGATTGACATAGACGACATCATTGTAATCTATCAGAGATGGCTGTGAGTGGAGAGCGTCAGTTTTTACTTCTAGGTGCACTAAGTGCACAGGTGCACATGTCAAGGTGTTCTTTTGGATAGTTTGTAAGCAAATAGATTATCCTAGTATTCTTGAGATAAAGATACATCATATCTATCTATAGCTATATCTCTATCTCCAGGGGAGCTTCACATGATAAGGTTGCAATTAACATCCATCTGAAGTCAATGGTGAAATTACCATAGATTTTAATGCATGTGTGTTATGTGAAAACCTTGTTCAATATATGGACTATGAAGTCGCAAAAATGAGCTGCATATGTAAAACTATTTAACTTGGCAATAATGAACTCAGTACTTTAGAAGAAATGTTCCAAGTCATTATGCTGCAAATTTTCTTTCTTTGTTGAAATCAGATCTGCACAACGTAATGCCTGAAGTAGGTCTGCTCCATCACTCCTTAGACTGCTGGGAAAGCCTTGTGTTCTGTTGTGCCAAAGTCAGCAAGGAGGCCTAGAGATAAGGCATTGGAGGTGGGTGGAAACAAGGGGGTGAAGAAGACAGGAGAAAGGGGTATAACTGAGAGAAAGGGGTGTGAAAATATCTGTGGTGTGGGAAATGTAGAAAAAGAGGGTAGCAGATCTATATTTAAACAGAGAGAGGAGAGAACATTGTAGAAAGCAGGGGGAAAAAGAATAAGAGCAACACCTGAGGGGTGAGAAACTGCTGGGTACGTCAGATATGGAGGTGCAGAGTTACCTGTGGGGTGGGGAAATTTAAAGGGTGGTAAGTGACAGATGTGGAGTTTTAGAGTTCTATGTGGTGTGAAAACAGAAAAGGGGTGGTTATAGAAATGCAAGTATAGACATAGGCGAATGCTATGGGAAGGAGAAAAGTTGGGGTACCTGACAGTACCTGGGAAATAGAAGATTGGTTGTTGGGCAAACAGAAAAGGGGGGATAGGAAGGACATGTCTTGGTGGTATTATGGAGCCCATTATGCAGTGCAGGGGGGGGGGGAGAAAATGCTCTATAGTGCAAAAAGAGAATGAGGAAAGATTATCAGAAAGTGTTCCAAGAGATTACAGTTCAACAGTATTCAGTCATGATCTGAAATAGTAACCAGTTCTTAAAACCACAGTTAATTAAGGCTGCAATCCTATATTCACTTGCCTGGAAGTAAGCCTCATCGTAGCCATTGAGGCTTAGTTCTGAGTAAACATGCATAGGATTGCTGTGCTGTAAATTACCTATTATAGTTGTCAAAGGATGCACTCATATGCATTCTTTGAAATAGTTCTTAAATTACTACTTAATGTGTTAGACATGGGGTTTTGCACGTAGTTCTCTCATTCTACCGTACTTTTTTTTTCCAAAGGAGCAAAATATGTTTGTATTGCATTCAGTAGAAGTAGTTTGCAAAAGAATAATAAAGTAGTGTGTTTGTGTGAGAAAGGAAAAATGGGGGAAGGGATTTAAGCAAAGCTGTCAAAAACTATTTTACAAGAAGTATCCTGATACAAACCATCCACTGCTTCTGTTAGAGCCTTATCAGGTGAAAGGCAAAGATACTGCCAGAGCCTGTAATTTTGTTAGGATGCCTTTGATGAATTGGATTAGGTTATGGAAAAATCTTTTAAGCACAGAGTTCTGGTACACATGCATACAGGAAGTAAATATTATCTATGAATAGAAATTAAAAAAAACAACAACTCGTGAACCAATTATAGGATAAGCTGTTGCAATGAAACATTTCCAGTAACAAAATTATAACATTATTAAGAAAGGGAATCAAAATTAATATCTCTATTATGCATAAAAATCTAAAATAAATATATTTGGGGAAAGGATATATTTTGTTTACAATCAACATAGATGCAACAGTGTCCAGTTACTTTTGCAAAGATGGTGAATAATTTATTAGACATGGGAACCCAAGGGGTTAAGTGTGGCACTGGGAGACATGTTTGGAGGAGATGGAAATTCCAAGCTCTAACGATGGAAATTGTCACTGCAGATGCCAGGAAGTGATTGACAAGCAGGGCTACAGGAAGTGAAAACTCAGGGAGCTTAACCTGTACTTGGCAAAGCTTCCAGAGCTTACACACTAAGAAAATGAAAACCATTCACCTCGGTCAGGCTTCCAGAATACAAGCTCTTCTTGTTTGTTTATCTTAATAGCAAATCTTACAAAAATGTATGTGGTCAAGATCATTTAAAAAAACACCATATATATTGCACTGGAATTATTAATGTTTTGAAAATAAAGAAATGGCCTCAATTTGAAAAAGAACCAAAGGTGGATAATTTTACAGGCATGGAGATTCACATATGTGCTTTGTAAACTGGCTTCTGATAGTTAAAATTTTATGTGAAATTGTTTGCCTTTTTTTGTTAAATCACCAGATTGATTAAATATATAGGGTTTGTTAACGAAGTACTACCTATTTCTCTTAAAGAGGAATAAACACGTTAAATTATAACCATCCTGTATTAAATGGGAAAGTAGTATGTTTTATACAGTTTGCACACTCTAGTGAGTTGGAGTTTGTGGAAAGCTAACTCAGTCTCTCTGAGTATGTATGTGCCGTACATGGGTGTATGTGTGTGCACATATGTGTGCTGCACACCCATGTGTGTGCACATATGTGTGCTGCACACACAAATGCTTGCCGTTGTTAGAAGATACAATTTACTTTTATACTGCTGCGTGCGCTCTCTCTCTCTCTCTCTCTCTCTCTCACACACACACACACTTAAAACAAAACAAAGCATTTGCCCCTAAACATTTCACAGCCACCAAAGCAACCAAGAGCCAGTCATCATCTGCTTGTGGTGCTATGAGTATATAAAATAAACGGAATCATCTGACAACAGCAGTAAGGATAGTGTTATGTTCTCCCAATAGTTAGGAAATGAGTTTAACATGTGTGGAAAGGAAGAAGCTTACATTTGTGTTGTTGTAAGACATGTAGCACGGGCCTGGATAGCGGAAGAAGTCGGCTCCAGCTTGTCTATAGTGAAAGACGAAACACGGTTACACATCTGGTGAGAAAGAACAGTTCTTTTGCCGAGACAGCCTTCTCTCTCTCTCTCTCTCTCTCTCTCTCTCTCTCTCTCCTGCTTGAAAGAAACTATTTTGATAGAAACAAAACTATGGGGGTTGGGAAAGCCTATTAGCAGCCTTGAACCCACCAGAATATCTCTGGACTTAATGATAAAGGACTTGGAGCACTGTTGGATATGGGAGTCGGTTGTGCTTAGATACCTGGTAAAATCCTTGGTAAATGCATAACCAGGCAATATTGTCACTCCACGACCGCTTCTGTAGAGCGTTAAAAGGACATTCAGGCAGTAATTAATCTATATGTTAGTGAAATTGTTGCAAAAGAGGCTTTCAGTGTTAGAATCATGGGAATGTGGTGTAGATTGATTTAACCACATATGCAGAATATAGATAAATGCATCAGCGAGATGCATTCACCCTACTTTTGCCTTGGGAACTTACCCCTGTTCAGATGTTAAGTTCAATTAAATGAAGTTCATGAAGTTCTTGCATATTAACACACCTTCTTAACCCTCCCCCCTCACTTAATCCAAGTCATACTCTGATAGGTAGCCAAGCTGTTGTTATATCACGGTAAATAGGTTGATTGCCATTTGTTTTAAATAGCCACCAGTAAAACTGAATCGGCTTTGATATTGGCAAATTGTCAGGAATGCCCGCAATCCAAACTGGATTGTTATTTCCATTAGAAATTAACATAGATGTTTTGAGATTTATGAAATTCATTGAAAGAAGAAGAATCATCTCAACCATTTCAAATAATTGATTATTTCATTGCTGCATTTTTGTCGAAGTTCTATGATTGTTAGGCACCTCAAGACTGCATTGCATGGAAAGAAATGATACAAATGTATTAGATGGTATTTGTATTATGACAGTCTCCCAATTTCCCTCCCCATGGTCATGAACTTGTGATCTAAAAGAGGGCACATGGAGACAACTGCGATCATTTTCATGATTTCGGAAACTTGAAAATTGTAGCTAAGATCATGGAAAGTGTTGCAGATTTATTGTCAGACTAGAATCAAAACTTAGTGATGCTTAGAGCAGAGCCATTGGAATCAATGAGACTTCAATTATACATGACTAACATAAGTCCCACTGATTTCAGTAGGTCTACTGAAACATGGCTATACCTGGATCCAACCCAGAAATTTCCTGCAGCATATATCAATATTGACTCTGAATCCTCATTTTGAATGTGCTGTGAGTTTTTCCAATATAATGGTTGTAGGATTGAAATGCAAGTGCAAAGCTGTAAATTTCTTGAAAATCAACTCCTTAAAAGGGGGCATTTTCAAAATAAAATTTGATGTGAGAGAAAACTGAAAGTTCACATGACAGGGAAAAGCCCAAGCTTTGGTATTTCTTCATTTTGTTAAATAACTTTAACATCCGATTCCTTATTAGCTATCTGAAGTGGTAGAGTCCAGCAAGAGCTATCCCTTATTATTTGCTTGATAGTGTAATTGGGCTTTCAGGATATGCACACAGTGGCTTTGTTTTTTTTAAGGTATCCTGCCTCAGTGTCCTGCAGCATGCAATCCTTCTGCAACATCTGAACTATACTGCATCTCTAAGGTTGAGGATCCAAACTGCGGAGATACATTATAGTTGGTGTGAATATAATTTTTAAGAGAGTTGAAAGTGATATGTTAGAGGTATTAATTCATGTACCCCCCCCCCCCGATTTCTTTTGTTCTACCAATACCTCTGGTCAAACAGGCTTTGCAGTTTATTTAAGTGGACAATAGTTTTTCTGGAGCATTGAACGTGATATGAGAAATGAGCTGCGTTCTGCAGTGTTATCCCACAACTAACTCCAGCACACTGAAGAAACTTATCATCCATCTCCTGCTTGAGGTGCCGTAATCTGCATACTTTCTGGAGCAATGTTATTTTGGTTTGCACTCTATTCCTATTCCTTGTTTAGAAAGTATCCCGCAGCCATTCCTTTGCTATCCTGCCACATCAGGGTGTCAGGAAGGTAGTTGCAGATGTGGCCTAACATGATAGGTTTTTCCACATCTGTCTGGCTTTAGAGAAAAGAGCTGCCATTCACTTTGAAACTACACGACAAACTAGTATATCATGTGTTAACTGTTAAACTGGGGGGAACAGCAGTTACATACTGATGACTGCTTAGCTCAAAATCATTTGACGGCATAGCAAATATACCAGATTGTAGCTTATAACTGCCTTTGTTATTCATCACATTTTGTTTTAAATTACACTGTCCCTTTATACATAGATTTTGGCAGCAGTCCAAAGTGCTACTTTAGTTATACCTAAGCTTGTACATGGCCAGTAGAATGTTTGACTTCGCTTCCCACTTTGTACAGTAGACACCACATATCACTCAGTTTTTGAAAGTCGCTTCATTTTCAAAAGTGTTTTTCTGTGTGGGATGGGATGAGGTTGGGGTGGCTAAATGAGAAGCTGAACTCCAAAGTCCTTCTGGGTGCACTGAATTAGCTTCATGGTCCTGGCGCATTGGAATCCTAGCTATTGTTTTATATGCATGTTTGTGTGTGTAGAAGTCAGAGGTTTAGCCTTTAAGCTTCTCAGTTTATTTCCACAAGTTATCCTTCAATGTTCTGAGTAGAAAATTGGATTTTCTGTTTTACAGTGTAAAGCAAAATGGATAAACAATCAGTGAGAAAATAGAACAAGCTATAGCTGGATATGAAATTAATTCTGTGTAGTTGTTTTCTTTGGGTTTAATAAATTAAACTACAAATTTTCCTAATTGCCAAACAAAATGTTAGGCCAGCATTTAACCATTCCTGACAGTAAAACACAACATAAAACCTGCTGAGAGTTATATGTGGTATTTAATACGAGACAGAGTAATGCAAGGGTTTTTATGGTTAA
>NC_138032.1:59353709-59376209 GCF_964106645.2 Podarcis pityusensis | reverse complement strand
TGTCTATCAAGGAGGTGGAACAACTGCTTTAGGAGGAAAAGTTGGAACTTTTTAGTTTAGAGAAAAGAGAAGTAAGAGGAGACATGACAGAAGTTCATGAAACTATGCGTGGCATGAAGAAATTGACTAGATAAAACTTTTTCACCCTCTCTCAACACTAGAACTCGTGGACATCCAATGAAACTGAATGTTGGAAGATCCACAGTGGATAAAAGAAATTACTTCTTCACACTGTACAAAAGAAAGTTAAACTATGGAACTCACTGCCACAAGAGGCAGTGAGGACCACCAACTTGGGTGGCTTTAAAAATATTACTGGACAAAGCTATCAATGGCGACCAGCCACAGTGGCTGGGCTCTCCCTCCCCAAGTCAGAGGCAGTAATGCTTTTGAATACTTGTTGCTGGAAACCACAAGAAGGGAAAGGGCTCTTGTGCTCTGGTCCTGCTTGAAAGTTTCCCACAGGCTTCTGGGTGGCCACTGTGGGAACAAGATGCCGGACTAGATAGGCTACTGGCACATTTCAGCAAGCTCTTCTTATGTTCTTAACTAAAAATACTTATGCCTTTTCTAAGCCTTTGTCTTGTTTTAACTCTTTGCTGGTTACTTCTGGCAACTAATTGATTCTCACTCATCCAAGTACTGCAGAGGCCAGGACCATCTGAAAGAAATTATCCAATTTTTAACATCCAGAGGTTTACAGTTATATAATGATGGAGAAAACCGCAGACCCCATGAGATGACAAATTTCAGAGATGCTTTTAAAATAAAATTATCCAGCCTAACTTACAAGGCAACCTTCTTGTACTTAAGACAATAACTGCAATCTGGAATTAATTTTTTTTGTGATAGGGCAGATCCAATTTGCTGCTTTAACTGTTGATTAAGGAATCAGTTCTACAAGGCTGTCCCTGTAAGTATTTGCTGTTTATTTGTCTGTGGAAAGCTGCTGGAATCCCCTTCAACTGGGATTGCTTGGTCAGACGTGGCTGTAATGAAGAGCAGTCTGGCAACATTCAGTTCTTCTGGCTGGGCTTGTTTGTATTAAAGGAATAGTTTGCTTTTTTAGCAATGAGCTGGCCTGGCAAATCAATGCCTATCATGCTTACCTCATGTTTTGCAGCATTGAAACTTACATACAAACATGGATCTATTCCTACGTCGATGAATACACTTCAAAATCTCAGTGATTTCAGTAAGGCAGACACAACACAGAATTGCTTATTTCCCTTATCCTATTGGAAAGAACCGGAGCTATTTAGAAGGCAATTGGTGCTTTGGGCAGCTGTGTAGACTTTTAAAATCCTGCATAGTTGTCTAGATGTTTAAAAACAATGTTAAAGTCCCATATTTTCTGTGATTTAGGTTGATGATGATGATGATGATGATAGGTACATATAAACAGGTTTTAGCTTCTATAAAGTGTATCCAGTAATCTGAAAACCCAAACAACGTCTATGCACGGGTTTGTTCTGATAGTACTCTGTTGGAATGTTTAATATACCTTCCTTATTAGCACACCACAATTATATAAAATGTGGGAGACTTTATTGTAAGCCGCTCTGAAGAATAAAAGTGAAACCTGGAATACGTATAAGGATTTTAAATAAATTAATTACTCCCCGCCCCCAAAGAATATGATACTTTGGAGCATTGATCCGTAGCGTGAGATCCAACTGTGGCAGCCAGCTACCACAATAGCCATTCTGCTGTGGGGGAGCACCATTCTTTGTCACGGAACAGCTGAGTGAGTGATATGTATACTGTTTTGTTCTGTTACGCTACTTCCGCTTGTGCTCCTGCTTGCATGACAGAAATACAGTAGCTTGTTCAACGAGGCCAGCTCTCTTGCTGCTTGCACTTGCATGTTGGATCTTGCCCATTGTGTGTGTGTGTGTGTGTGTTTATTTATTTATTTATTGTTTACAGCCTCATAGGGATAGGATTTCATTTTGATCAGTATCTATTGTGCCAAGCCCCCAAAGCATTTATTAATATAATCTTACTGATGTAGGCCATCATAACTTGTTTCCTGATTATAATGTCTTGGATCCTAAGATAAGTCACCTTAAGGAACTGAATGGAAGGAATGTTTCCAATTCCTTCCTCCCTCATGCAGCCACCTGTTCTCTCCAAATATGCATCTCTGAAGGGTGAAGTATCCTTCCCGAATAAGGTGGAATGGGCAATTCACAGAGGTCTTTACAATTTGGGGTGATTCTTCCCTAGCAGTTGCATCCCACATTATTCATCAGGGTTCGCTCACCTTCTGGAGAGGTTTTTATGGGGATACAGGTGGATGAAATGAGGAGAGGGCGATAAGAAGCTTTCCTTTCACGAGCTTCCTTAATTTAACCTATCCCAGGATCCAAGCCAAGGCATTAGATAGTATCCAGTATTTTAGTAATTCAAAATTTAGTATCACCAATGACATTATACTAGTTCATTCATGCTTTTTTATATATGGATATTAAATTTGCTGTTTGGATGTAAATAATCCTATGATAGGCAGTGCCACGATGGGTAGTTTTGAAATTGTTGTGAAATTTGTTAGGCTAGTACCGTAACACAATAGTGGGGCAAAAGTGCTCTGAATGAATGAATGAATAATCAATGAGATCATACATATAGCATAGTATCTAAGGGTGGTTTTCAATGGATGTTTGCCATGTGGCAGCATCGCACTGAGAGGGAGAGATACAGTATCCATACCAGGCAGAACTGGACAAAGCTTTGTTCTGACAGATTCCAGAATTTACTTGCCGCAGAACCATGAACCTTAAATTTTAAGGTTTAAATGAATTCTCTGATTCTGATTCCACCTTATTCTAATGTTGTTCCATGACTGGGCTGTATTCAGGAGTTTTGTGCATTTGTGAGGGTCAGTACCGGTAATTGTTTTGAAGTACAGAATATGCATTGAAAGTATAAATAGTACATCGTTCATTGTAACCTTTTAGTTCTCTCATGTTTTTGGGTGGTTATATTACTTTCCTTTGAATTGGGTTTCAGAGGTAACATTGGGCCTGGATTTACATTTTGCCAATGGCACAAATATACTGCTTAATGGCTCTAATTAGGGAGATCTAAGACTAAGACCTCTTAGTAAGCAGATTATGGCCAAGTCAGTAAAACTAAAACTTGGAACGTCAAAATTATTCCATATTGGCATAGTAAACATGTTTTAGTCCATGAACTAGTCTGAAACATGCATGAAATGGAACCTGCTTTTTGGAATAGCAAAATGCAGAAGTAACAGGATATTTAAAAAATGTATGCTCATCTATCTTATCTTTTATATAGAGAACAAATTCATGCCAGGATAAGTTGTTTAAAGAAAAAAAAAATCCTGACCAATCAATATACGGTACAGTGGTACCTCGGGTTAAGAACTTAATTCGTTCCGGAGGTCCGTTCTTAACCTGAAACTGTTCTTAACCTGAGGTACCACTTTAGCTAATGGGGCCGCCTCCCGCTGCCGCTGCGCCGCCGGAGCACGATTACTGTTCTCATCCTGAAGCAAAGTTCTTAACCCGAGGTACTATTTCTGGGTTAGCAGAGTCTGTAACCTGAGGTATCACTGTAATAACTAGCATTTGATTCATATTCATGCTTAATTAACAGAAAACTCAGTGGTGAAACACTCTGTTTTTATGTCAGAATTGCATGCTTTTAGTTTACTGGATTTATATGGGCTTAATACTTCATTTTCAATTTGTTTCACATTTCCTTTAGCAGAAAGCGAAGAAAAGTATTTTGCCCTCCGTGTACAAATTAGATTGTTTACCTAAAATCAGAGGTTTTTGCAGGTACTTATTGATCTATCAGTGTATTTTCAGTAGGGTTTGATGTTCCATGTAAGGTTGCACTGCATGAAACCTTTGTGGGGCTTATTGCTGGGATGTTTTTATTCACCAAACAATATCCAGTTTATAGTTGACAAGTTACTTTGGCCGTAACACCAAGTATCAAGAGAGGCAAATGCCAGTTTAGACATACCCAAAAGTGGGTAGCGCACTACTTCCTAAGAAGGACAGATAAGGTAGCTAATTCAACACAGATGCAGAACCATAATAAAAAGTATCATGTTGTACATTACCTGCTGTGATAATAGTATGCACCAAGGATTTTAGGTTTGCTCTTTTCCCCTTTTGAAAGGCCAGGCCAATGTTTCTGTTTTGAAGTTGATGAAATATATAAGAAATAAAATACTAGTTAAAAAGTAATAATAATCAGGACAGGGTTTGAGTAAAATACTAGTTAAAAAGTAATAATAATCAGGACAGTGTTTGAGTTTCTGGCCGGTACAATAAAGTTTATATAGAATGTATTTTTAAAAGTATCATGGCCACATTTCTTCATTCTAACCGGCTACCAACACTTTTGCACAGCAGCATCTTAAGCCAATGTTACAAGCCAAAATTTTGTCTCTTATTCCTTAATGCAGGCACTGGAACTTATGTGTTTCTCAATGAATGAATAAGGATGGGAGTTGTCTTTCAACTGTGCAGTTTAAGTTGTTTATGCTGCAGTTTCCATTCGGAACATTGCACTGGTTTAAATATGCAAGTTTAAAAAAAAATCAAAAGAAAGAAGCATGTTGAAAGTAACTTCATAAGTACTTTTATTGAGACTTTAGCACTTAACGAAGTGGGGGATGGGAGAAGCAAGTATATTTGAAGAGGTAGCTCAATGGTTCAAAGAGACTTTGGGAAAAAATAGACTGTGGATAATTGGGTTATCAGATGCAGACACTGCAGGGAATTGAACATTATCTCTTCTTAGTGTTAGGACTACTGGGTCACTTCCTTAACTCTACAGCTTCATTCCTTGTCAACCTGACAAACTCCAGATGACTCTGAAATGGGCTTTTACCAGTTACCACCCTAAAGTTCCATCCTTCAACAGGTTGATTTTACATATATATATGTAATCTCCTTGCATTCCTCTCCCATTGATTCAGCTGCCTTTAATTGATTTGAACAGAGGCCTGACTCTTGGATTCAAGTGAGTCTTCCCTTGTCTTCAACTGCCGTTATTCATTTCTATTAGACAACATCTAACAAAGATATTGACTTGCACTTTGACACTGGAACTGCTACTGAGTTTGATTGTACCGTCAATCTAAAAAACCAAACAAACAGAATCTTTCAAAGTAGCTGTAAAATATTTAATTGTGCAACTGCATAGCTGTTTCCTCCATTGCTTGCATTTTATTACATAACTCAGACATGTATTTCCTGTGTGATAATTCAATTAATTCAGAATCTCAGGAAGTTAATTTTATAATTTGGGGTGTTTGATTAATTAAAGTAGTCTCATTGTTATTATTTATATAATGCAATCAGTGTAAATTTAAGGAAAAATTAAAACTTATGGGTACCATTTTTTAAATCCTTGATTGCATATATAGGTCATAGCTGAAAAACAGAAATGGAAATATATATATATATAGGTATATATCCAGCAGACATGAATGCAGAAAAAGGCATCATACCCACTGCTCCTCTGCCAGCTTCTTTGACAGCAGCTGAACTAGGATGAGTACCGGTAGTTCCACATGTGTTATTCTTTCACTAGATGTGGTTGTATTTTGCCGTGCTCAAGTTTCTGTTGCATAGGAACCACAACTGATCTACAGGTGGAAGCCTGTTTCTCTACACCGACTGCTGTTGTAGGATAAGGGCTGGAGAGTCTTGAGTTGTGTCCAATTTTACCATTCCACTTGTGCAGCAGACTTTTGTTTGTGCAACAGAACCATCTCCTCCTCTGCTCTCCCCTGCAGTCCCTTGCACACCCTCAAATTCTGCTCCAGAGGGTTCGGAGGCCCTCTTGATATGATTTTGGGGGCACATGTAGATAGGAGAAGTCTAAATGGAATACTATGTGACTGGAATGTTGCTTGTGCAGCATTGGATATAATTCCTTGTTTTGCTTTAGAATGGTGTTGTTTGGATGTCATGGTTTAAACCATTGTTCAGGGCAAATGTGGGGGACCTGTAGTCATCCAGATGTTTTGGGGCTACAGCTCCCATCATCCAACATCAGGAAGGCCATTGGTTCCCCATCCTTGTTTTAAGGTAATGAAAACAAGCGTAGGTATGCTTTGGGCCAATGTGCTCTGCTTCCCCTCTCTTGCTCTGGTGTGACTGCTAGGAGATGTGACACATTCCCTTCCAATTTCCAGTTTAGCATGTCATCTGAACCCCAAACAATTCAACAATAAAACGTTTCTTGGAATTCAAAGGATTCATTCAAAGAGGAGGCTGCCAACTGCACCTCTGCATGATTTGCAGTTCAAGCTTTGCTTCTTTCTAATCCGTTTCAGCTGGGAATATTAATTATACTGCAAGTATGCCCTGAGTATGATTGGATTATACAAATATCCTGATGCAGAGTTATCGTCCCACCTAAGAAGTGGCATGCTACATCTGTACATGAGTTACTGCTCTGAGTGTGCCTCCCTCTAATCAGGAAGCACACCGAGAATAATATCCCAATGAGTGGACTCTTTTCTTTGGATAATTTTACAGCTACCTTGAGATGCGCTTGTTATATGTATAGGCTTGCCATATGTCAGGAAAATTCCTGACATCCTGGTTTTGGAGCATAAAAATGGCATCAAGAGGGAATTTTGCTGAATCGGCAGAATGTGAGGGAAAATCCAGATGTATGGCAATGCGAATGGAAAAAGCAGCGGAAACAGCTCAAATAACTTAAAATTACTATTTTTGGGTTAGGTTCCCCCCAAAAAGGTCAACAATTTGGGATTGTTCCCAAGAAAAGCTGAACAATTTCACCTTTTGAAATATGCTGGCGCTTCTCAGTGGTGGCTCCTAGTCTTTGAAGTGACCCCTTCAGATGCTTGTATAATCCTTTAGCTTCCTATTTTTAGAATTTTTGTCAAAACATTTGTCTAGATGTGCTATTGATGTAATCCAATCTCCAGAATTAAAACTGCTTTTATGCCGCTCTGCCAATATTTTGCTTATTTTAAGGAACAATCCTATACCAATTTACCTGGGTGAAAATGCTATTGAATTCAATTGGACTTTCATTGATAGGGCTGTGCTGTGAATTGACTTTTGTTTTTATATTGCCACTATTTTTCTTTCTTTGTCTGTAAGCTACTTGGAGTGCCTGGTGCATGGCCAAATCTCTGTGTTTGCACAAATACATGCAGGCAGACATGTATGTATGCATAAACATTTTCCAATATAAAATTGAGTGAAGTATTTCTCCAATTTCAGTTGAGATTCAAATGCGCCTCCATTAGCAGAAGTTTGGGTGTGCAAAGGTATGCTTGCCTTTTTCCCCTGCTGGCAGCAAGCCTTCATGGTTATAAGTTGCTTTGGGTTTCCCTGGACAAGGTAAAACAACTAACAAATTTAGTGCCATGCTGTATGTGATGGTTCAGTTCCTGGGAACAGCGTGCATAAAGTCAAATGCATAAAGTCAAAAAGGCCCCTTAAAGAACCTGTAAAAAAAACAAAAAACCTAAACGTGGAAAAGCAAGCACTTACCAGCAAACAACTGCGGCATTGCTTAGTCTGAAACTCTGCTTACTTCAGACTCACTTTCAGACTACAGTACCTTCGCTTGCTCTCCATTCTCTTGCTAGGCCCTGTCTCACTCTCTGACTCTCCAACTCCAAACTGTCCGACTCTCTTATGATGTCTGAACACACTCCCAGGCTGAGTGCAGTGGCTGATGGGATTGCTGTTGTTTCCCACTCTCCCGTCTCCTTCTGACATTTTCTACCGCGTATTTTGATTTCCCCCATGTTTTTCCAATTTATTTATTTTTTTCAATCACCCGCATAAGGTTGTGTTCATGTAAGAAAACTGAGCGGCACTTGCAGGCTTGCTGTAAATAATAATAATTCCTCATGGGGTACCGCCCCTGACCACTGGGGAAGCGTTTTTTGCGGAGAGGTGGGGCCACAAGGACCTGCTGCTAGCATAGGGAAGCTTAAAAACCTCTGTGCACACATGGAGCGCTATAATCTGCAATTCCCAGCTATTATTTTAAAATACAAATATGCTTTAACCTACTATGCTAAATATGCTACAAATGGATGCAATTCGGCAAAGTTAAGAATTAAAAGCCATTTATTTTAGTGGAAAAGTTAAGCATATGCACAACTCTTTCCCACTTTAAATTAGTGAGATATAAAAATGACTATTTGGCTGGAACATAATTTTTAATGACTAAGTAGATGTTTCAAATTTAGATTAGCACGGCACAGATCTGTTTAGAAAGTCAGCTATTCATTGAAGATTGTTGTATATAATATGCTGAGACTTTCTTGAAGTTTGATAATGAGAGGGCTGTGTTGTTGTTGTTTTAATAAGAAAGTAGAAGGAGCACCACTACGCAGCTCGTCACCATAATGTCACACAAATGCTTTATCATTCACTCTCTGTATATCAAATGTTTAGCATGAGTTGGTTGCTTATTCCTGCTTGGTAAATTAGCACTAGTCCACCCTACATATCCTTATTTCTGAAGAGTTATTATACAAAGCCTTATTTTAAAGAGGTCAAGCCCCCACATGATGATTTGTTGTTCATGAATGTACTTTTGAGCCAATTTGCGTGTGCATGTGCAATCAGAAGTGACTTGGAGTGAGTGAGATAATAATCATCTGCTGCTGATATGAAGACTTCCTCTACCCGGCTACCATGAATCAGGCTGATTCCAAGTGAATGAGATTTTAATCACCTGTCACTGCCGCCAGCACTTTCTCTATATTTATGATAATTTTTTTGGTCTTTTTATTGAAATCAGTGTTGACTGAATCAAGTAATCCTGATTAGCAATCTCACTGTATCCAGTCAAGAGTGAAATGCATCAGAGCATTACTGGTACACTGAACAATACTGAGATTGGAAAGGAAAGGGACGAAAATGAAAGGAAAGAAAAGGGTAAAATATGCTTGTCTTAATTATACAGAAAATGAGGATGTTAGAGTTAGGATACTAGAGCACCTTTGGTATATTTGTGTGTTCCACAAATCATAGCTTTAATCAATCATAACACACCAATACATCAATGCTAACTTGAGTATTCCATTTTACTTTCTTGCTATTTTTTACCTCTTTGATAAGCATTTCTATCTCCACTTTGATTTATATTATACCAGGCTTCTTCAACCTTGGCCTTCCAGATGTTTTGGGACTACAATTCCCATCATCCCTGACCACTGATCCTGCTAGCTAGGGATCATGGGAGTTGTAGGCCAAAAACATCTGGAGGGCCGAGGTTGAGGAAGCCTGTATTATACTATACTAATACTACTGTTTAGTGCTTATAGTAATCCCAGTAAAAGTTATAGATTGTGATGTATAGAGAGCTCCCGACCCATTCTCTCTTTCGCTTTCTCTCTCTCTCTCTCTTCTCTCTCTCTCTCTCTCTCTCTCTCTCTCTCTCTCTCACTCTCTCTCTCTCTCTCTCTCTCTCACACACACACACACACACTGTAACAAAATATTTCTGAGTTCATAGACTGGGATTTTGTTTTTTTACCTTGGGAATACATCATAGCTGTTTAATATTTGTTCACACTGTTTGCTTGCAGCAACTCTGTTACAATATTGCACTAGGAAACTAGAGCCTATTGATTGTTAAATCTATGGAAGTAAAATGTGGAGGTGACAAAAAAGACCCTTGAAAGCACTTCTTTAGTCTTGAAAAAGACAGATGCCGATAGATCATTAAGTGGCACAATCAGATCTGTAGCACTGACTGTGTTGCTAAAGAGATTTTCATGGAGTTCAATTGGTAGAAGAAGCTGACCTGTTGTAAGGCTTGGTGAAAGGAGTGAAGGAATTCCAGTAACGTTGTGCAGAGTAATCAGTCCAAGTTTCCAGTATAAAAGTATTAAAATTGTTGACTATAATATGCTATAATGATGGGATTGTGTGTGGTTTTTGTGTCTGTTTTGTTTTGCAAATTCCATGAGAATATCAGATCAGATCTTAAGTGCACAGATTTAGGGTTTCCTTAATGGGGTGGGGTGGGGAACGATACCCTAACCTTCCTCAGTTGTTATTTTTTTAACAGTATAGTTTTAATTATTTTAACATTATAAGAAAAAAACCCCATAGATTTTGGATAACAGCTGCTCTGGATAACCTAAAGATTTTTTCTCTGTGTTTCAAATACTATGAAACTGGGAACAACTGGAGCTTGTATTATCAAGGCTGAAATGTATTATTTAGTGTTTGTTGAGGGATGACAGAGTGCTTGGCACTATACTGTACAGAGAGGAAGACACAGTTCTTGCCTGAGGGGCTTATCATCTAAATTAGACCAAAGATAGAGTTAGGAAACGTTCTAAACAACAACAGCACTACTAGTTGCAATGACTGTTGTCTTTCTTTCTTTAGCAAAATAAACCAAAAAGGCTACAAATAAATAAATTGGTGCCCGCCACCCCAATCTCTGAGCAGTGCGAGATTAGAGAGGTTCCAAGTGCTTAACTAGGGTTCATGTTTCCTTTTGGAAATGAGGCACAGCAAAGACTGTGGTGTTTTTATCATGTATGGTTATCTGCACATATATACAACCTGAGCCTATGATGCAGGGGTTCACAGCATAAACACCACAAAAGGGTATTGTTTCTCAAATTATGAAGGAGTCGCCCTCTGACATTGTAGACAGACCAAGGATGCGGAAGCTGTGATGCTCCAGATGTAGTTTGACCTCTGCTCCCATCAGTCCCAGCTGACATAGCTAATGGTCAGAAATTATGGGAGTTGTAGTCCAACAACATATGGAGGGCTACAGGGCCCCATCCCTGAGCTAGACATAAATAACTGGCTTGTCCTTTCTAATCAAACAGATCCAGAACAGGGGGTGGGAGGAGGAAATAAGAAAACCCAACATTAAAACAAACAAACAAACAAGCCCTGCAATCATGAGAAGTAGACTATACTGTGTTCAGGTAACACTCCATTTGGTTAGGTAAGAAGCCTTTATTCCATGGTCTATATTGTGTGTTTTTTTCTTTGCCATTGTTGCAGATAGTTGGGCTGGAGTGGGACTTGAGGGAATCTGAGAAAGACAACTCACAGGTGAGTACTCAGTTGGTCATTCTCCAGATTGTCTCAGGTGCCACTCCACAAGACGGGCTGTACCAAATCCATGCATCCTATGAGATTAGAGAAGTTCTTATACATTGCTTCACAATAGTGGAGAATAGTGGCTCCCCTGTATATTACTTTCTTGATTGTAGGGCGAAGGAAGCAAGTATCCTCCTTGTAGAATAGATTGTAACTTGTGCTGAAGGAAAAGCCCCAGAGACCTTTTAGGCTTCCATAATGCTTGCCTTTTATCCAGCTTGATATGGATGCTGTCAAAGCCTTTCCCCCTCTATTTGTCCTGCAATACTTAACAACTAATGTATTGCCATCTTGAAAGACCTGGAACTGAAAATATTAACTGCTGTGCCTCACTTTCTCCTGTGCATCTTGTGAGCTAGAATAGAATGATGGCAGGACTAGATTTTGCAAACAGTGAAAAAGAGAAATCACCATGGGCTTGAAGTCCAGACCTGGTCAAAGGACAATCTTCTTCTAATGAATTATGGGAAATTAGATCAGTGGGGATAAAGCTTTCAATATTCTCTTAGCTGTTATGTGGCATTAAGAGACACTGCCTTCATCTGTGAAAAAGAGCTTTACTGAGCAAGGTAGCTCAAAGTGTGGTTTAACTAGACATTTTAGAACCAAACAGAAAATCAAGAAAGAAGCTGATGGACTATATATTGGCATATGAAGATTTCACATGTTCAAAAACTGATAAAATACATCCAGTCACTCAAGTTTAGAGAGTGTTTGGTTTAAATCTTCTCAAGGCCAGCTTGGGGGGGGGGATCCAGAATATATCATATCTTAATTTTGGTTGCATGTACTTTATGGTCCTTTCACCATCATTTGAAAGTTTTTCATTATGAATTCTATTGGTGGATTGTTTACTGGGTTTCACAAGAATTATCTTATTTATTTATCTGTTTATTTACAAAAACGTCCCACATAACATCCTGAAGCAATTTAACAATAGAATATCTTGCAAGAGTTGGGAAATTACAGAAGTATTTCAGCTTAATAGGTGTCTTCATATTTTATAGTGTTTGGAAACTAGGGTCTATGAAACTGTAGCAAGTTGTGCTACACCCACCCATCTATATCTTGTTGAATAGCATTCCACTTTACTCAACACTTTGTGAAAATCTTGGGTGAAATGGCGATCAAAATCCAGATAATGCTCTTATCTCTTCATCAAAAGTGAAGAAACTTTTCGTATGATGATTTAATTGGCATTTCTTTGTATGTCTTAAATTTGGGCCAGGTGCCGATCTTCTAAGCAATCCTCCATTTCAGAGTTCTCAAATCAGTGTCCTACAAGTCCTATTCTGCATCCTTGAGGGTCTTGTTCACTGGTAGTATCTCATTTCCCATAGAACCCACCTCCCCATTATAACATTCAGTAAGCACTGGCTTGGAAGAATGAAGGCTTGCTGTACTAAAGTGTTCCTGAGGGGAACTGGATGTATCTTCCCTGCCTCTAGTAGCAATTTTGTTCCTTGGCTTAGAAGCCTATTAAGCCTGCTGAGATAACATTAGCCTGCTCCCTTCTCTTGAGAATAAATGTCTGGGAGGAGGCAGTAGGAACTGGCATGGTATTTGTAGATGAAGTGTGCATTTATATATATATATATAAAATATCTGCAATTTGTGGAATGGAACTGGAAAATTCTGGCGGAATACATCCGCGAAACTTTTTTTTTTTAAAGTTCTTATTTACAATTTATTTAAAATTGTATACCGCCCTTCATACGTAGCCCTTCAGGGTAGTTCGCAGCATAAAAATACAAGATAAAAACACAAAATATATAATAAAAAACAACAACAAAGTAGTAAAAAAAGTCTATAAAACATTTACAAAAGAGGGGGGGAAATGAAGAACAGTTACAGAAATGTGAAAATATGGAGACTTATGTTTACAAATTCCTGTATATATTTTACAATTTGGAGTGAAAATATAAAATATATCCTTGTAAAATAGCTGGATTTTTCTTGTTAGATTATTTAATGTGATTAATATTTAATATGCGATTAAATTTTACAGGCTATTTACAACAGGTTTTTCCAGAGTCCATGGCCATTAAGAACACAAACCATTTTTCTATGAAATTGTTAGTGTTTAAGTTTTGATATAATTTTTGAGTGAAGATCTTATCTATTATTAGAATGGCCTGTTTTTGGTTATACGAGTCTCTGCTAGGGACTTTTTTTTGCTTTGTTTTATTTGGTTGCTTCTATAAATAAAATAATCAATTTTATTTGAATGGGGCAGTATTCGGTTTACCAAGGTGGTAAATTATGCAATAGTGTTGATATTACTACTACCTTGTGGTTTGTTAGTAAGATTTTCGAAATTCTGATTTTGGTTTAAAGCCACAGTGGATGCTATTGTGATGGTCAACTAATCATGTTTCTATAAATATAAATATATTCCTATGACCTTTCGGGTATCCATCTCAAAATAGTTTTTGTTTTTTTTAAATGCATTGCTATCGAGATCTTCTGATCTATCTGAAACTAGTTGACACAGTCAATCATATTTTTTAAACTTTATCTTTCAGTGTTGTTTGCTTATCAGCTCATTACTTTTGCAGATTATAATAATTATCAGTTTGCTCCCTCCAACCTGACTGGTGCGAATATCATATATATATTGCGTCAGATGTACCTGTGCTGAAAACACATTGCCAGCTGTGGCACATATATACATATGCAGTAAATAGTTGTCTGCCTTCACCCAAAAATTGTGGGTATATAGTTTTTACAACTGTGTCTGTGTAGTAGTATATTGAAGCTCTAGGCCTCCCCAGAGCTTAGTACAAGCTTCCAACTATTCAATTTGCCAGAACCGCCTATCATTTATTAAAACCTTTAGCTGTAATCCAGCACACGGACTGTTTAAATTTCATTGAAGTCAATCGGATTTAAGCAGCTTAACTGAATGCAGGATTGCAGTCTTTATCTTGCTCTCTTTTCTCCTTGACATTTTTGAGAAATGACATTGGGACCAAACATACTTTAAGCAGAACCAGAACCATACTTGGATGTTACTACCTTATTTTCCATATGTGGTTGCAGTATAGTGGTTAGAGTGTAAGACTAGGATTGAAAACACTTGTGTTCAAATCTCCACTCAGCAATTAAGCTCACTGTGTGACCCTGGGCCAGACCACAGGTGGATTTAGGGTTGTGTGAGCAGTTCGCCCGCACTGGGCACTGACCTGAGGGGGTACTTTCTCAAAGCCTGGTAAGGGATGCACTGGGCTTTGGGAAGCTGGCTTGAGGCTCTGACAGGGTCATAGAGTACTCCCATCTCCTTCTTGCACTTTCCCAACATTGGGAAAGACTTGGAAGGCCTCTAGGACCCTGTCATGTTTCCTTCCCAAAGCCCAGTGCCTCCTAACCCGTCTTTGGGAAGGCAGCATGAGGGCTGGTGTGGGGAAGGGGCCAATGGCACTGCTAGCCCAGTGTGGCTTCCCCCCCCCCCTGCGTGCACCCCACATGGTCTGTTCTGGAGCTTCAGAAGAATCCCAGATCTTCTGGGGAGAAGAGGGGGGATCATTCTGTTGAGCAAGCAGAAACGTTTGCACTGATAGATCATTCAGAAGACTGCAACATTTGATTCCTCCCTCTGTGTCAGCATAATCTACCTCATAGGGTTGTTGTGAGAATGCTGCTTTGAGCTCCATGGCATAAAGGTGGGATATAAATGTAATTGGGTATAAAGTTGTTGTTATAAATCTGGTATCTGTTCAAAACACCTTTCAGTCTTCTTAGGCTCTCTCCTGGTTTTGAGTTGGCACTGCCGATTACATCATTTCAAAGGTTGTCTTCTCTCCCCGCCACCGATATCTATGAGACAGTATCCTTCAGATTTGGGGGGGGGGAATGTTTGTTCTTGCCAGTGGTAATGTAACTCACAAATGCTTCAGTTTAGGTTGCCACTGTTAAACTGTTGAATGACAACTGAAAGAGGAGGAGGTTCACAGCAGAAGAGGGAGGCTTGGAAGTGTAAGACATTGGTGAGCCTTCAGAGTAGTCGCAGGAGATGAGTGTAGGTGTAAAACAATTACATTACTGGTTTTTGCTTATCTCTCATCCTCTGCATGCCAGACCCCCCCCCCAACATTATAACCACCTTGGCTGAAGTGTAGCCATGGTACTAAGCTTCTTTTCATTTTGTTATCAAATGCCTTTGTCACATTTTGCCCTGACGGTTGCAGTGCCTTATTTCTTGGCTTTTATGACAGACAACTTCTCTTTCTTGTGTGCCTGCAGAAGGGATAATATAAATGCTATCTTCGATATCAATTCTCTCAAATCTGTAATCCATGTAGTCATTACTTCACCCTTACTCACATACTGGGATGACTTTTATAAGATCTACATCTCTCACAGTGCTCTGAGAACGTCAGGACTGAGAATAGCTTAATTAAGTTGTCATGCTAGAGACTTATAAAAGAAATGCAGAACACTGCAAAAGTGCCATAGGAGGAATCTGTCAATTTCATTTTCTCTTAATTTCTCATTTTCCCAATCTAAAATTCAGTTCACCACATTTCTGAACCATTTTGTGTATTTTTAAAAGTCCTCATGAAAATTTGTTAATATTTTAGTTTATACCTCTCCTAATATACACATTTTTAATCCAAATTTCCCCACTGTGCATGTTTCTGCATGTAATTTCACTTAATATAATGCATTTTTATATGCCATTTTTCATTAATATATGCATTTTATATGCATTTTCTCTAATATACAGATATTTGTATACATTATTTTGGTTGGGGAACTGCATCACTGTACCTGGAGAAGTGTGAGTTTTGAATGATGCCTGTCCTACAAGAATGTGCAGCTGCATGTGTAGTTAGCAGCTATTCTTGCAGGTCCCGTCCCCCCAATAGCATGTTTTCATTAATATATCCCAGCTTAATTGTAATCATGTTAGTCAAGATAATTTTCAGAATATCTCTAAGTCATCACAGAAACTTCTCCAGATTTTCCTGCATTTTGCGGTTCTTATCCCCACCTCCCCTTTCTTATTATACCATATGTACCATCCTGCATAATGGTTTCTTTTCTGGGTTTCCTTTGAATGAATGTTTTTCATATTCATGCTTTATTTGTCACTTAGCCAAGTTATACAAATTTAGCTCTTTTAATCCTTCCTCATAATACAATTCCTCCATTACCTTTTACCACTTGTTTAGAACCTTCACATTTCCTCATGACTGTTTGAAAATAATTGCCAGTTTCACAGTTAATTTCCTTGCTAATACCCAAGGACCCATATCACTGGTGTGAGCTTATACATTTAAACTCATCCTTTTTGAAGGATTCTCTTACCTGCCTTCTACTGATAGCCAGTTTCATAGCCTCTTTATTACTTCCTTACTGCCCATATTATTATTTTTTGTTGCTTCTACATAGGCATTCAGAAGGAATTTCTACACTATGGCAAGGCATCAGGTAGAACTGTAGTACTGCAAAACTAGAAATAGATGCAATGCGACTAATGACAATTGCTGACAGTATGCAGAGACAAATCTAGGCTCGCTACTGAGTGTATGGGAGCTATAGCCAATCACAGATCCTTTGACGCTTTTGCAACCCTCTAGGTTTAGGAGCACTAACCCAAACTGGCAAAATAAGAAAGATACATAAACAGTTTGCTCTGTGCTGTTTACTAATAGGACCTTGTATACTACAGTGATTTCTATAGAAATGGTTATAGGAAGCAGGCTACTCTGTGTATTGTGTCTGAATCATTCAGTCAGTCAGGCTATAATCCTATACCCTCTTACCCTGGGTATAGGTTTGTAAACCACTTTGAAATTAATGAGTAGGCTTATATAGAATTGCATTGCTAATTTGCTTGTTTTTGTCCTTTCCTATGTTTTTAATAGGGATGCGGGTGGCGCCGTGGTCTAAACCACTGAGCCTAGGGCTTGCCGATAGGAAGGTCAGCGGTTTGAATCCTCACGACAGTGTGAGCTCCCGTTGTTCAGTCCCAGCTCCTGCCAACCTAGCAGTTCGAAAGCATGTCAAAGTGCAAGTAGATAAATAGGTACCGCTGCAGATTCTCAGAGAGTAGTCCTGTTATTTCTGTTGAGCAAAAAACAATAGCTGGGTGGAAGAGGAGAGGATAGAGGTGAAGAAAGAGCTGTGAGTGGAAGGGAGCCTTCTTCCTATCCTTTGGACCACCTGGGAAACTCATTTAACCTGCTGCACCTGGAACTGGGTGTGGAGAGTGTAGCTGAATGGGACACAGCTGAGGGCAGCTTGAGAAAGTACCATCTATCTTGGGCCTGCCCTTAAAATGCAAGTCTAGAGTGAGAGACTAGGGTGATGTGCACTGTTTCCAGGAACTCTTTCCGTTGTGACACTTTTGCGGGTGAGCTGAGTTTGTTTGGACCTTGGGTGAAAGAGAGGGAGGGTGTTTCAGAAGGAAAATGAATTTATATAGTAACTTTCTTTTAATGCAACATTTTTATATGTAACTGTATTTTTGTAATTTTCTTTAAGTTGTTTGTTGTTGCTTCTGTTTTCTGTATTTTTAATAAATTAAGCAGAATGGAAATATCAAATTAACCAGTAGAGAATATTCTGCTTAGACTTCAAGATTATAAAATATATTGCAGCAACAAGCTTTCATAATCAAGAGTCTAATTAATCAGATGCACCACCTTTTGTAGGAAAAATCCTATATTAACAGAAGTATCTTATGAAATCTCATGCCACAATAAGGCTGCAGTCCTGTGCATATTTACTTTGAACTCACTGGGGACTTACTTTTGAGTAAGCATATATAGGATTTGGCTGTATATTTGTTCTGAGCTTTTAAGAGTAAAGCAAGATTCTGTTGTACCGAAAAGTATTTAATAATTGGCTCTGCCTACTAAACATTAATATCAAATGTTTCAAAATCATTCCTATTCATGAAGACATCATGAATCAATAGTCTGAAGAGCTTGCTATTCCATCTTCACTTTCAACAGAGTATGGTATCTTTGGAATTTCTGATTCTGCAAATTTCAGTATAAAATATGAACTTACCAATAACTTCCACAGCTGTTTATTTGTGGACCCAAATAATATGGTCTTCTGATAATTCTGAACTCCCTGCAACACCTCTTCTAGTGCTAAATTCCTCCACCGTCACCTGCCAACTTCCAAAATATATAGCTTCCCTTGGCAGCTTTTATAATACAATTATGCATTTTCAATAAAAATCCAACAGTCCACTGAAAATTAAAAATTTAGGCTCAGTGTAATATTAATTGAATTTAATATCAGGTTAAATAACGAGGGAAATACTGTAATATTTATATTATTCATTTTATGATTAATTTAGGAAAGTGCTACATTTTTAATGTATTGAGAGCCACCACAGAATCTCCTTCCTGAAGTACTAGATACGCCATAAAACGGAAAAAAATATTTCTTCACAACATTAAGCCAAGGCCCCTATTAGGACTGAGAAGTTGCCTTATATTGAATCAGACCATTGGTCCAAGTAGCTCAGTATTGCCTCCCCTAATTGGCAGTGGCTGTCCAGGATTGCAGAAGGAATGCTTTCCAGCCTTCTCTGGAGATGGCTGGGATTGCCATAGCTCTGGATTGCAAAGCATATACTTTACCGCTGAGCTATGTCCCTTCTCCACAGGGTTGATTGAACTTCGTCCATAGTCTAGTGTTCCAGTCACATATCTTGTAATGAGAAGGAAACTTCAGTTTACAGCAGAGGAAACTGGAATGTCATTACAAATACATGTGGTTTTCTAGTCCTAGAAAAGATTGAATCCCCTTCATGTGAAGAGATCTAAACTTTGTCTTATAGGTGCCTCTTCAGTATTTTTATAGGCAAAGCGGCAGATGAGAAGATGTAAAATGATAAGATTTATTTACATTGTATCTGCAGAAATCCTAATAGGTGATAAGGAGTTGGCATTTGCCATTTGTTTGGTAGTAAGAGCTGCTTCACACATGCCAGTCTCCTATATAGACATAGTCAGGAGGAACTGGATATCCATTTTTTCTGCCTGGACATGTGGTCTACACTTGCTGAGAAGTCATATGCACAGTCATTACTTGCTACTGCGTGAATGCATTTCAGAATAGCCATTTGACTATAACAGGAGTAGCCAACATGGTGTCCACCAGATGTTGTGGACTACAACTCTCATCAACCCTGACCATTGAATATGCTGGCTAGGGCTAATGGTTGTAGCATAAAACATCGGGAGGACACCTTTTTGACTACTCATATAGGATTTTTGTACACAGTGAATGTATTATTTTCCTTCATGGAAGTGATTTGACATGTCGGCTAGCCTAATGAATGATCTAGGTCTGGGTGCATAACCTGATGGTTCTTTGGACTGTGTAAGCCCCAAAGTCTGTAGGTCTCTTGAACTCATATGTGTAGTCGAAACAAAATAAAAAAAAATCCTTCCAGTAGCACCTTAGAGACCAACTAAGTTTGTTATTGGTATGAGCTTTCGTGTGCATGTACACTTCTTCAGATACTACACTTCGTCATATGTGTAGTGTTTTATTGGCTCACTACTGTATTTCTTCTGGATTCCCAGGGGAATAAGTGTGGGGTGATTTGTATACATAAATCAGTAGACAAGATTTGGTCTTGAAATTACCCTACCATTTTAGTGTCATACCTTTAAATCTTGCAGCTACTAGAATTCATGAGCCTCTCAGAACTAGGCTTCCTCTTTTTCATGGTCCTTTGTTAGGGTCTAGGTCAGGGGACACAAGTCAAGTTAGGTGTTGGTAATGGAGATTCAGTTTCATTGTGACACACTACTTTAAAATGTTATTTATTGTTGGAGGAGAGAGGTGTAGATGCTGTATCTCAGTGAGAGCTCACCTCCTGCAGTTTTCTTCAAAGCATCCCAGTGTTGCAGAGCAAAGTAATGGTGTAATTGACTTTGCAAGCATAGAGAAAGAAGAGGAGAGTTGGGAGAGATAGCAAGTGATTGTTTCCAGCCATGCATAAGCCAATTTTAGAGTATTTTTCTAATACTTTGTAACTATATTATCTTCTCTGTGTATATATCTTATGCATTCAACATATTTCATTGTCTTGAAAGGGGAAAAAAATTCAGTGCAAGATAGTAATTTTCTAAACTACCATGCCTTACATCAGAAGAACTGGCAAACCTTCAGTAGTCTCTGTCCTATAGACTTTTCATGGTGGGTAAGTGGCACAAATCCAAACTATCCCGGTCAAATGCTGACATTTGCCAAGTCTATTTGACACCTTTGGCTGAAAAACTGTTGACTACATTTCCTAGACAGTATTTTCATAAATCTTCCAGTATCAATTGCATTTCATTTTTTCCTGAATGCCTGTTCCAGTGGTTAATTTCCAAAACAAAGTGCTAGAACTGAAACCCACATAGAAACCATTTATTCTCAGTTGATACACCTGCCCCTCCAATTCCAGATGTGTGGAGGCAATCTACAGTTTGGTCCCTTGAACTCAGTCTTGCCTAAACTGACTGGCATCGGGGTTTCAGATGGGAGTCTCTCCAGACCCTACCTGAAGATGCTTGGGGATTCGGCCTGAGACCTTCTGAATGCAATGCAAAGCTCAGCTCTACCACTGAGCTGTGGCTATTCCCTGTGCTATCTGGTGATCTACCAGTGGAGGCAGATTTGCCTTCTGTTCACCCTTGCTTTATGTTATCTGGCAGATGTAATCACTTCTGAACACCACTCTAATATATCTGGTTTGTAGGTCTGTGTTTATGGAAACATACCCATAGTGGCCAAAATGCCTTTGGGATGGCACACTAGTGAGTCATTTTCTCTCTTACCACCTGTTTATAACCTTTTTTTAATCCATTACTTCATAATATGTAACAGATGTGCATGATGTTGCCACTCTGGATCAGAAGCTGATGGCTTTTACAGATAGCATCGACCGACTGTTTTGCCCAGGTGCACACCTTCAGTTGGTTTGTGATGTTAGGACAGCATTCATTATTCCCTGCTTTAACTTCTTTTTTGTGGTTCAGCAGCTTATGGGAGTACTTGTGCCATAGGAGCCCTGTATGAAAAACCTTCCGGTGATATGTGAAAGTGGACATGGTCTTGGAAAATGAATTGAACACGGCACTTCTCCCTGCCCCTCCAGTTTCCTTATTCATACACATATAGTATTTATTCCCATAATCTTTTTGAATATACCTCTTACACACAAAGATTAAAATGTATGTTAAAAAAGATGTTGCGGCTGAAAGAGCTTTGGTGTTTGCATGCAATTCACTGGCTTGGCCTATTCCGTCAGATTGTCTTTTTAAATGCACTGCTGCATGCACAGATATATAGATCTAGATTAGCTTTTAAACCAGCAGTTTTTGTTTGTTTGTTCATTTCCCAGTTAGAATCCCTTTTCCAAACATTGCAAGGAAAATAAATACTGGTATTTGAATAGGGAGTTACTAAAATGCTCACATAAGAATAATGATGTAGCACTTCTAAGCAAACCCAGGAGTCACTATTTGAATACTAGGCATTTGGTTGCTAACACATATTTCAGAGTAGTTTTCATTGTGAAAAGTAGCAAAGCTATGGCCTGTAGTAAAAAGAAATAAACATACAAGTAAGTAAGTAGGCAGGCTTAGTGGTACTGGTACCTTTTGTGTTGAAGGTTGGTTTGAATTAATTTTATTTTACAGAAGTCTGTACCTATCTGACTTGGTTTAAAGTTTTGGCAGCATGCTTGAAGACTACAGTATCTCATCTGAGATACTGTAGTCTTTGGACAGGAAGCCAAAACACCATCTTAATTCATATTAACTGAATTGACTGTTTTTCTGAAGTTACTCTGAATTCCATCTAGCTTATATATCTAGTGTGGCTTTTCACAGTTTCAAACATGAACCTTCTTCCCTATTCAACTTTCAGCCCACAACCATTTGATTGACACTATCATCTGATGTATCTTTTCTTCCTCGGTCAAACATGTTCATTTAACCCACCAGCCCTGTTATTTTATTATTTTAGCTTTGTGCCTATATCCTTCAGCTCTGCAAAGTGCCATGGGGATAGTTTGTATGAAAGATGTTATATAACAAAGTGTTTTTGAAATATTTCATAACCCAGGTGACAGGGTTTATTGTTCTTGGTTAGACATACAGTGTAAACCTGCAGACTTTACCTACCTAGGAGAATAATTTACTCAAGTGATTAGTTTTCATGGACTGTGTTCCAATGTACCCCCCTGCCTCACCATATATGGTGTTTTCCCTCCCACCCCTTGCACCAATAATTCTACTCTCAAAGTAACTTTAACACCAACTGTTTACCTCTGTTGTCTTCAGACAGTTTGAGATGTAGCCACTTTCTCTTCCGCCATTTGCTATTACAAAACATTTTAGCCATTAAA
>NC_138032.1:59328709-59348709 GCF_964106645.2 Podarcis pityusensis | reverse complement strand
GACATTCGTATCTGGCTCACAATGTTCCATGAGATTTCTCTGGTTCAAATTCAGTGACCTAGCTTTGTAACTGAGATCATGACACAGGGAAAGATATGTTCTTCGAATGGAGGACGTATTATGAAGGGGATTTGTATGTTTGGTGTTTAGTGGGAGATTCAGCCCATTCTGTAGTTGCACCACTGCAGTGACTCAGAAAACTATTTACCAAATTAAAGCAAGCTTTTTTCGGTCTCGTTGCAAACCCCATGGGTATCACTACAATTCCAGATACAGGAGAGATGGCAGTGACTTCTGGCACTTGCAAGGAATCAAAATCACATGCCCTTAGTAGTTTGTCACATAGATGAGCATGTTCTGAAAACAGCTGAACAAAGAAACATTAGATAGTCAATACTTTTCCTGTAAAGTACTTGGCCCTAAAAAATGAATGTATTTATATATCGCCTGTAGTTTTGACGTAAGGGAGTAACACAAGACGATGATCACAATTGAGCAGAGAGAGATGCTTAAGTGTCTGGAAATCAACGGGCTTAAATGCACCTGTGTTGGATCTTACACCTTTTTTTGGAACAAATGTTGATGGTGGGCATGAAAAAGGTGGATTTCTGAACCTCTGAAGGCAATTCATCAAAAATGAAAAGTAGCAAGGTCCAATTAGAAAAATAGACATGCATGTAACATGTGGGAAGCATAACTTCAACAAGACTTACCTTAGAGCAGAATTCATAAAATGCTAAGCAGATCCCTTCAAATAACTGAGGTCACAATTCTGTTCTAAGTAGGACAGAGGTTCTTGTGGAACCTTTGCATCCCAAATGTAACATGCATGTCTATTTTTCTAATCTGTTCTGACCACTTAAGAAAACTTTACATAGATAAATAATAATAAAGTTTCTCTTTTTGTGCCTGACAGTAAAATAGGAAACAGAATACTGCAGTATTCTACAGTAACAGAATGTAGTGATGGCCACCAACATAAGAGAGGATTAGACAAATTCAAGAAAGTCTATCCATGGCTCCTGGTCACGATGACTACATTCAGCCATTGGTCTGATCCAGCAAGCTCTTCTTTTCCCCAGTGCTAAAATAAAACAAGGACAATATGTAGCTGATGAAAAGAAGAAAACAAACAATTCAGTTATTATTTCTGAATTGTAAAAAGTTAATCGGCGTGGAGAAGAGTATCTGAAAGAAAAATACTATGCGTGTCCTAAAAATTGCATACCATGTCGTTTTATATTAGTAGCTTATAAAATCCTTGCGTTGGCTTCACGGAGTTAAAAAATAATCACCACCAGTAATTACCAAGCTCTTCTTTATTCTTAAAGTGTTGAAAATGTTGGTGTTTGTATTACCATCACTACTGAGAACACACTAATTAGGAGAACGAAGAGACAGAAAACACCTAACATTTCAGGAACATTCACTCCAGTAGGTATGTCAAAGGCATCAACAGAGATGTGAAAAGCAGGGACTTCTAGCATCTTCTTGTAATGGCAGATGATGCTCTACGTTGCAGAAAGTGAGCCTGCATGTGCAGAGGTGGGTTCATGATCATCTGGCATGCAGGCTTTGTGCTTTACTCACCTAAATATTCTGTGAACCGCCCTGAGACTCCCGGATATAGGGCAGTATACAAATAATAATAATATAATAATAATTAATAATTATAATTAATAGTCCTTATAAGAAGACTAAACTGAGGCGTGCTTTCCCTAATGAGGCCTCCCGCCCCCAGTGCCCTTCCACCATTCAGCTTCCGTTCTTAGAACAAGGTAAAGTTCACAAACCAGGACACTACTTCCAGTTTTGCGGAGTTCGTAAACCGAATAGTTCGTAAACAGTGCTGTTCTTAAACTGAGGTACCACTGTATTGCATTTTGGGGAAAGCTTGGTTTTCCACAAAGCTTGGTTGTGTGCTGCTTCTGTCTTATTTCAGAGTTTACACTGACTTGATTTTAGATGGAAGACAATAGGGTTGCCTATGCATGCTTACCAGAGAGAAAGCCAATTGGAGTATAGTAGGACTTACTTCTGAGTAAAGATGCATAGAATTAGATTGTATGTTGGTATAAGAGCACATACTTTGGCTTAACTAAGTTGTTGATGAAGCTGAAAATAACCTTTGGAAGATGACCAAAGTAATTATAAGTACTGACTAAAGTAATCCATTAAATCATACTAAGTAATATGTTAAAATATTGCCATTTGTAAATCTGGTACAATGTGCACTTTCTACCCACTTTCCTTGAAGATGTGCACAACCCGTGTTATTGGTGTAATGAGATATTATGAAACATATGTGGGAATGAGAAGCAAAATAAACAAAACTTGTGCATTTTACACAGAAATAAACATAGGTTCTGTTCACATGAAAGAGGGACTGTTTCAGTGGTATAAATAAAATTTGCCCTTACCGTTTTAGAAGGAATCTTTTTCCCCCCTTCTGTGTCACGAAACAGAACGAAAGTAGCCATATAGAGTGATTTCTTATTCCTTGACATAGTCAGTGCAGGTTCTCTTACTCAAAGGGGTAAATCTGATCATTTTAGCTAATGAACTGCAGCAGAGCCTTATCAATTATCTAGATCAAGAGAAATTCTGTTATTGTGACTGGCTTCATTTGAGTTTCCTTTGAGGAGTTGGTTTGTGTCACTCAGTGAAGCCATTTGGTCAGAAGGGAGGTTCTCTCTCCTCTCGCTTAAACCAAGTCCCTTTCCAGTGCTATTTAGAACAAGATGTGTGTTAGCCCTAATCCAATAAACACTGCGGAGGAAGGCCAATGTAGCTCTGTGGGGAAATAGTGTCCAGGCTTGTAGCAACATCTAATGGGCATTTAGGTGCAAACTAGCTGTGAAGTGTTAAATATTTACATGTAGAATGCCAATAGTAATTGTCCACTTTATCTGAGCTAGCCTAGGGAAATGTCTTATTTGTTTCCATGTTACTTCAATAAAAAGAAGACTGGAAAATCCCCTCACTATTTCTTGGGGGCTTAGAATTAATAAAGCTAGGCAGTATAAAATATGTGCTTTGGTTTTCTGAATGATCACTTCTGCACCAGGCCATATAATATGGCTTTAACTCCATGTGGCCTGTCTATTAAGCAAGACAGGATGAGCCTCACAAATAATAAAAAATATTTATGCTTTTCTTAGTGATACTAACAAGGTAACATATCAGAGAAGAAATGGCAGCAGAAGAATAAGGTAACTCTGTCTTATGAATTCATGGCACAGTGGGATCCCTTTCTGCTCCCATAAACACCCTAGGATTCTGTGTTCTATGCTATTATTCCACAAATTGTATTTTTTTCTTTTTGTTTGTGAAATCTGAAGTGTCATAAATGCCTCCATCTCATATATATTTGATAGTTAATATTAGTCTCATCCAGGAAAGTGCACTTTACATGTGGCAACATACGATTACCTGAGAGTGTTATTGCAAAGGAAAAAAATCAATACCAATTTATAATTCACGATTGCAGTCTATCAGTTTTTATGGCTCTCTATCCAGTCTCATTAATTTTTTATTATGATTGACTGAAACTGAAAGATTTTTAACATGTTTCGCTGTTATTTATTCAACCTTAATAATTAAATAAACCTTAATTGGCTGTATTTCGAAGCATCTTGAAGCTATGGCCAGAACGGGTTTTGGTGACCATACATTATTAATGCTAGAAATACCGCACATTTTCTTCTGAGCCAAGCTCTAGGAAATGATCTGCTATGTACCATAACAAGGGAAATAGATTTTGTAGTCACCTAATCAAATTCTATTTAAAAGGAGACTATATATTTTAAATTCAGAATATAAATTATCAATAACTCATTGAGAAAATGTGATACAATATTCCTAAAGCAAGGGGGGAAGCAGTGTACGTGATCAAGACTTGTATCAGAATCTAAAAGCTTGATTAATGAGCCTAGCTGGCCTATCAAATAGAAAAGTCTAAATGAGTATGATTTCACAAAGGATTTTCCTGATTGGTGGTTAACTTGTGCCTTTAAAAGGTGATTGGCAGATGGAAAATTGCACTTTCAAATTTCATCCGTATTCATTTCAGTTGTTCTTCTACATGTCAACTTCTTGCCATTCCCAGACAGGCCAAGGCTGTATACATTAGCTGTTACCACCGTGAAAAAAAGAAGGAAGACAATCCCATATTTGAGCATTCTGAAGGAAAATCAATCATGTCATAAGTGAGAAGTATGGATAAGTTTGAACGGTGGCAAGTTTCATCATTTCATTTCTGGCCATGCTGGTAGATTTTTTGAGTGTACAGTTCTGCTGAGAGGCATCCCCAGCTGTAGCGATAGAATAAGCAGTGTAATAGAGTTGGGCTAGAGGGGAAATTTTTTCTCCCTGATATTTGTCAAGTAAGTTTCTTGTGGTATTGTACAGAAGCAACATCAAAACCTAACATTATATACACTAGACATTTTGACAGAATTGGAAAAAAAGGCTTCTATTGACTATGACAAGGATATATCAACTCTCCTCAATCATATGTCTGAACCTCTTGCTTTATGGTTTTTGTTGGTGGTGATTGGATGGCTCAAAAATTATATAGACATAAAAATCTATATAACGTTTCACAAAATAGATATTCTTTGTGCTCCCAGAAGATGAAGATATAGAATTAACTGCAGAGGATTTTTAATTATGGTAAATTGGGTTGAAGGTTGGGTTTTTATTTTTTTTAATTTGGTGGGGCAGAGAAACGGGCTTAAGGAAGTGGTTATAGTAAAGGAACACAGAGCAGTTTAATTTGATCTATTTATAGTACTGAGAAGGGACATCATTTTATATTGGATATGCAGTGAAAACTGTGGGAGACAAACATGTTGCAATTTCACAATCTTGTTCTTATTATTATTGAAAGAGCTGTTCTTGGCAGTAATAAATTTAACACAAAAATCAAATACAAAACAAATTTATTCTTCCAGAGCTGATACACCAGTCATTTTTTCCTTGTCTTGCATTAAGCTTTAAAATCAACTGTCACTACCTATCGATTGCATCTGAATTGTTATCTATATTTCTCAAAAGTACTCTTGACAGTTAATACAGTGTAAATTATAATCTGGGGAAATGCTGCTCGTATTTGGCAGCAAATTGCTTAGATTCTGACTAAAGCTGCTTTTATTTCCCGATCTTTTTCCTGTGGCCATCTATTCTACTAAGAATAATTCAGTCCAAATTATTTTAAATATACACTCAGTCCAGTATGTAAATCATATTGTGAAAATCACTCTTGAATTCTGCTCAGGTTGATATCAAATTAATAATAAAATAAAAATGGCACAGCCTAATATATTGGAAAGTCACAGGTCTGATTATGTTTTCCATTAGATGTATGTTTAAACTACATTTCTAAAAACTACAGTTTTCAGCCAGTAGCAAATGGTGGGAGAGGAGGGGAGAAATAGAAAGCCTCTGTGTGTGTGTGTGTGTGTGAGAGAGAGAGAGAGAGAGAGAGAATTCAGAATATTGAAAAGTAGTGATGGTATCTTTGGCAGAGAAAACAAATTGAAAAAATCCCAAAAATCTATGTACATACACATGCACACTCATACACACCACAATAAATGAAACAACTAGGATTTCTTTAAAATGATAATTCTGGGGATTTGTAAACTACTAAATGTTTGTGGAATATGTAAGCACACAGACTAAGAGCCTGATTTGCTGCTGTTCTAGGAATTACATGTATTGTTTCCTCTCTGTTTATTTTCAGTTTATTTTTACTGATATTTTACAAAGAGCAGGAAATCTGAGGCAGGTGGATAGAGTAATTATAAATGACACCTTGGTGTCTTTTCCTTGATGCAATTATTTGCCTAGAAGCCATTTCATTGTTCTGGATGGAGCCTTGCACCTACTCTAAATTTGACAGCTAGGGCTGACCATTGAAATTAAAGAGGAGTTATTCTTGGAGACTATATGTCAAATGTAGCTCTTCGAAAGGCCCAGATCGAATGTTACCTGTGTGGCTTGTTTACCAGTTCCACATTGCTGTTTCTCAGGCAGCTCCAGTAGCATTTGTAATGGGAGGATTGTATATGAGAGGAATGTGTCATGGTTATTTTCCATGAAAAGTAACTTGTGAATCATTCCCATCTTTAACAAATATGGATGATAATAACAGAATGCGAATGGAATGTATCTCTGCATTTGACCCTTACTTGGAAGAAAATTCCAGTGAAAACAAGTATTTATTACTTATTATTGTTTTAATTTGTTTGCCACTTTCCAACATAGATATGCCCAAAGCAATACACAGCACATAAACAAGAACAAGAACAACAACACCTTTATTGTCATTGTACAACCTGTGTACAATGAAATTAAACGAGTCCCCCCCCCCAACACTCAATCTCTTCTCAAACAACACACCACCTCGCAAGTCAATTTCGCTATGTTATTTTCTGTTCAACAGCCTAACAGCCCACGGATAGAAGCTATTTTTTAGCCTGTTGGTACAGCTGATTATACTTCTATATCTCTTGCCCGAGGGTAGAAGATTAAAGAGGTGATGGCCCGGGTGTGAGTCATCCCTGAGAATTTTTCTCGCTCTCCTAAGGCAACGATCCCTTGCGATAACTCAAGGGACAGCCCATGATATCATGTGCTGTATTCACCACCCTCTATAGAGACTTTCTGTCCATGGCTGTCAGGCCAGCATACCACACTGTGATACAATATGAAAGGACACTTTCTATTGTGGACTAGTAAAGGGAGTTCATCAGTTGTTTAACATTATTCTTTTGCAAGACCCTGAGGAAATGGAGTCTCTGTTGGGCCTTTCTGACCACCTGAGTTATGTTGATTTTCCAAGTGAGGTCCTCACCAAGGTAAACTCTCAGGAATTTAAAGGAGGAGACTCTCTCCACACAACAGAGCATACCAAAGCATCATTACAATTGCAGTTTAGTACCGATTTCTAGCTAAACATGTTTAGGACTGAAATGTAAAATCATAATAGTGGCACCTTTTAAAAAATAGGGTTTTTCTTAATCAAAAGAATGCAGTCATTGCCCTGTCCTTCCTTCTCTGTCTGTCTGTCTGTCTGTCTCTTTCGCACACACAGGGGCTGCTTTATAAAGAATGGATTTTAGATATTTGAACTACTCTTCAGTCTTATTATTGATACCTTTTTTGAATAGTTCTTTGTTTGATAGCTTTGTTTTGAGCAAATGTATTATTTAAAGAAGTACCCTGCCTGGTCTTCAGATGTAGGCTGAAATCCTATACGCCCTTAGCTGTGAGTAAGTTTCATTCAACTCAATAAGAGTTACAGCTGAGTAGACATCATAGAATAGTAGAATCATAGAATTGTAGAGTTGGAAGGGACTGTGAGGGTTATCTAATCCAAACCCCTGCAATGCGGGAATCTCAACTATATCATATAGGATGGCGGCTAACAGATTGAGGTTGAATCCTGACAAGACAGAAGTACTGTTTTTGGGGGACAGGAGGCGGGCAGGTGTGGAGGATTCCCTGGTCCTGAATGGGGTAACTGTGCCCCTGAAGTACCAGGTGCGCAGCCTGGGAGTCATTTTGGACTCACAGCTGTCCATGGAGGCACAGGTCAAATCTGTGTCCAGGGCAGCTGTTTACCAGCTCCATCTGGTACGTAGGCTGAGACCCTATCTGCCTGCGGACTGTCTCGCCAGAGTGGTGCATGCTCTGGTTATCTCCCGCTTGGACTACTGCAATGCACTCTACGTGGGGCTACCTTTGAAGGTGACTCGGAAACTACAACTAATCCAGAATGCGGCAGCTAGACTGGTGACTGGGGGCGGCCACCGAGACCATATAACACCGGTCTTGAAAGACCTACATTGGCTCCCAGTACGTTTCCGAGCACAATTCAAAGTGTTGGTGCTGACCTTTAAAGCCCTAAACGGCCTCGGTCCAGTATACCTGAAGGAGCGTCTCCACCCCCATCGTTCTGCCCGGACGCTGAGGTCCAGCGCCGAGGGCCTTCTGGCGGTTCCCTCATTGCGAGAAGAAAAGCTACAGGGAACCAGGCAGAGGGCCTTCTCGGTAGTGGCGCCCGCCCTGTGGAATGCCCTCCCATCAGATGTCAAAGTGATAAACAACTACCTGACATTCAGAAGACATCTTAAGGCAGCCCTGTTCAGGGAAGTTTTTAACATGTGATATTTTAGTGTTTTTTGGTTTCTATGGAAGCCGCCCAGAGTGGCTGGGGAGGCCCAGCCAGATGGGCGGGGTATAAATAATAAATTATTGTTATTATTATAGACATATGGCCATCCAACCTTAGCTTAAAAACCTCCAAGGAAGAAGGGTCCCCCACCTCTCATGGGAGTCTGTTCCACTGTTGAACCGCTCTTACTTTCAGAAAGTTCTTCCTGAAGTTTAGTCAAAATCTCCTTTCTTGTAACTTGAATCCATTGGTTTCCATCCTAGCCTCCAGAACAGGAGAAAACAAACTTGCTTCATCCACCATGTGACAGCACTTTAGATATTTGATGGTGGCTGTCATATCTCTTCTCTTATTTAAGATTTTTATTTATAATTTTCATTTATATACATTACAACAATTATTTTGCCAAGTTTTAACATTTTCGGTTTGACTCCCTTCCCCCTTTTTCTGCAGTTCCTTACATTTATTTTTGTCCTTTCCTGCATACTCCAAATTGTCTTAACTTATTCTTTTATTCGTCTATTCTAATATAAAATACACACACACAATTTAAACTGCAGGTTTTTACAATAGTCCTGCCAATGTCTTAATCTGTTTACAGTTTGTTTGTAAATACTCAATAATGCCATATCTCTTCTCAGTCTCCTCTTTACCAGGCTAAACGTGCCTGTTGTTGGTGTTGTTAGGTTTATTACCCGCCCATCACCAAGAGGTCCTAAGGGTGGGTTATAACAATATAAAATACACCTTTAAAACAGTTCAAAACAAATAACTATTACAACTAGGAAAATGAAAAGGGTCGCACTCCCCACATCTGTCTCCTGACAAATGTTTGCTACTGAGTGGTAGTCATTTAACTAACTTCTGGATCAGGGGTGTTTTCTTAAGAAGAGGACTCGCCACTGCATCCTTCAAGATGGTATGTCCTTCTCCAGTTAGAAGTTGATCACTCCCTGGACCATGGACATAGCTAGGACTTTTGTTGGGGAGGCAGGACTTTTGTTGGGGAGGCAGGACTTTTGTTGGGGAGGCAGGACTTTTGTTAGGTGGAGCAAAACTGATGTGATTGGTCAGTTAGTTAAGTATTTCTATTGTTTTACTTGATGGGGGAGGCAACTGCCCCCCTCAGCTATGCCCATGCCCTGGACCTACCCAGTCAACCCTCTATGGCTAGCTCTAAGGAGTGAAAGTGCTCCGGAATGTGAAGGGGCAGGAATTTTTAAAGTAGTTTGTCTGTATCATTAGGCCACAACAATGAAAAACAATCCAGTACACTGCTCTGTGGATGATCATGACTCCCTTTCCTTGCCCCTCTGACATGGTTATGCATGCCACATCAGCTCTCTCATCCACAATCAAATCATGGACGAAATATATTTTATTCTGGACAGACCTGACATTTACCAACATCATTACAAAGCCAGGGGGTTGGCTGGCTCCAGAAAAGCCTTTCTTTCGTTCTGGAAATGGCTGAGATAAAAAGTTGACAACTCCCTCCTCCCCTTGAAAATACCAGGGGGATGAAATGAATACAAAGAGGGCGAGTCCCAATGACATGACCCAAATGTCTTTGATGTTCCCCCTTTGGAGTCACTCTCACCTGCCGCAAACCCCATCTCCCCTAGCAGCCTCAGTTTAGATCCTCCCCTTTCCCAGCACTAATGAAAATGTGCTGGTTTGGGGAGAGCCTTGGGAAGCTGCAGACAGTATATCAGTGTATTTGCAACAGTGCAATCTTATACATATCTATTCAAAAGTATGTCCCATTCAGTAAGTATAGTAATAGGCATAAGTAGATTGCAACCTTAATTTATTATTACACTTTTGTAATCATACAGGGAACCACTTATATTTTCTGATTCAGGTACCTGTGCCTTGAGCTGCGGTTGTTTTTTGCATAGTATCTCCTTGCATTTGTCCAAAGTAACTGAAAATGATCATATATAAATGTACACCTGTATGCATGGAGAGAAATTACATGTGGTTGAGGATTATAGCAAAACCTGTCATCTTTGGTGTGGCACAGAAATGTATATTACAGGTCAACATCCCATGGATATGTGAATCCACCCTTGGACAAAACTGAAAGGCTGAAAAAGATATTACACAAGATAGTGCATATGTGAGAGATCGTAGAGATAAGGCCAAGAGTAAATTGAAACAAACACTTTCTCAAGTGATTTACAGGAAAGAAACAGGAGAAAAGTAATCTGTCGCTGGAAGTATTCATTGTTAAGAGTCATTTAATGCTAAAATAAATTATTCTCATATTTCAGCTTTGTGATTTTAAATGCATTGCTGAAAAACTAACAGTAAGAATATCAATTTAACTGTATGTTTTAGTTCCTGGATTTCTGCAGCTCATTTGAAACAATATTTTCCAATTATTTTCCATTAATTGTCTTCATCTGTACATTTGAAAATACCAGCTTCCCAAAATGTCTGCTACACCAAACAATCTGAAGATCATGTATTCTGCAGTAAGCTCAATTCATTTCAATGGAGCTTACAATAAAAAAATCAAAAAAATCAAACCTAAATTGCTTCACTGTTGTTCTATTTTGGCGTTGATGGTAATTTGTCAAGCCCATATGCAATAATGGATTGACTCATATAACTAGGGCTATAATTGCAGCTGTTAGGTAGGCCTTCTTTATCTTAGCCTGTCTGAAACTCCCATTCTTGCATGATTTCTTGCTGTGCTTAAGCCATGTGTGTCTTGTTTTGTTTTAATACATTACTGACCCAGGGGCTCAGGTTACTGGGGTTCCTGTCATACATTTCACTCTCATAAAGCATTGCACCAAAAAGGGCGGGGAGTGGGGGGGGGAGTTGGATAAAAGAAAGAAAGAGAGAAAACACTGTAACAAGGTAGCAATCATTGCTCACCGTACTAAGTATAAATGTCAACGTGTAAAACTTGACTGCGGAAGAAAAGGGAGAAAAGGTAGTCGCTGAAAATAGGATACACTTACTAAAGCTGTTGTCGTAAGGTTATCTGTTATAGGAACTCTTAGAGCAGCACGTTCTGCGTCTTCCACATCTTGTTTGCCATTATAACCCCAATATAAACTGTGTCTTTACAATATATTCTTCAATATATAGCGCACAATGCTTCAGTGGTTAGAAAAGAATTCGACCCCCTCCCCAAAGTGATAAGAACTTTCGGCTAACTAAATGTGAAAATATTTGACAAAAACACATTGTTGCAATACTTCAGAAGTCAAAAGTGCATCATTTCATTTGTACGGGATTAAAAACTCAGGCAAATTTGACAAACAGAATGTGCACTTAGTCAAGCAGATGGTTCCCATATTCTTTTTATTGTGAGGCAGCATCATTACCTTGATATTCCCTTTAAAGTGTTTGGGCATCACAGCATATGTTCCATAAACTTATCTTTTAATCTTTGAAAAACTTACATAATTGAAGAAGTTAACAGGTTGGTGGCTTAATAGGGATCTCATCCATGTTTCGTTTTAATACTTTTGGAAAGAGAGGGGGTGGAGTAAAGCATTCTTGGCTAATACGTAGCATATTCTGCATTTATTAAGGGAAAGAATTTTAGAGGTAGGAGGTGAAAAGACAATTTGGGAATTTTCATTCTCTGAAAAACTGCATATTAAACGTGAATTGCAATTTTCCATCTGGCCCTACTGGTTAGGAAGCTGCAGTTGGGCATGATCTCCACTGTCAATCAACAGTCCCCAACTGTGAGAAGCAAACCTCATGACGAAGCCCACCCCAACTCATTAAACCAAAGCAAACTGTATGAAGTGTGCCGCTGTGTGATTTTAATATTTGGTGCATGTGACAGGATCATTTTAGTGATTTGCAGGATTTATCTCCTCTTAAAAGTACTGCCTAAGGCTACTCTAATTGGTAGGAAAGCAAATTCCCCCTTTTCCTCCTGTCACTCTTTGTTTTATTTACTGAGAACTGCCGAAACCTATTTACACAATAATGAGGATAAATCACCGTGATGCTTTCAACACAAAGAGATATGTTATGTGTGTGTTGAAAGCAGTACAATTAAAACTAAATCCCAAATATTTCTGAAGTGCAGGCTACAGTTTGTGATTGAGAAATAAAAATTAAGACAAACGATAACAGTGGTATATTATAGCTCCTTCAGGCAGCCTGTTAAAGTCAAAATTCTTCAGGCATCTTTTATGATGGACAATTTCATTCAAAACTGCAATTAAGTAATTGTGTGTAAGTTGCTCTCAGTGGTCCAGATGGTCTTCCCCTCCCCCTTCGAGAGTCACACATGGAGGTGTCTCCCCAGCTCTGCACAGAAAGGAATCTTAGCTGCCTTCCCAACCGTGCTCTTTTTCTTTACTTGGATCCAGTGTTACTCCTCGTAGCTGCATTGAAAATCTGTACTGACATAAGATGCATGAATCAGACAATAGCCCAGGGTAGGTAACATGTAAACATGTGGCAGCCTCTCCCCTCCTGCCAATACCAGGGGATCTGCCACATACTGCCTTTGTTAGCTGATCTCTGTCTTTCCAGTGCCAACTGAATGATTTCAGAGGCTACTCTTAAGGAATCTTATGAAGGATTTTCATTCAAGAATATGCTTTGTATTTTCTACTTTGTAAACTACTCTTCAGGTTGGGAACCAAAGCCGTGGTTAAGTTTTGTCTGCACTTGCCTCTATGCCTTGATGGGTAATGTGCTAAAAAGCAGGGCAGGCAGCATCAGACATGCCTTTGGATGAAACTGATTATCACAAGACCAGAAGAACAGCTTGCTGGATCAGACCAGTGGGCCATCCTGTTCTCACACTGGCCAGCCAGATGCCTGTGGGAAGCCCAAAAGTAGGACTTGACTTCAATAGCACTCTCTCCATTTGTGATTTCCCGCAACTGGCATTCGGAAGCATACAGCCTCTGACAATCTAGACCCTCATCAGTCTAGCTTCAAACTGAGTTTTGTGACTGAAACTTTGTTGGTCAATGACCTGTGCCAGGGAGGGCTATGGGGAATGTAACCCTGTTGATTTTCCTTGAGCATGGTATCTTCCAGGCTATCTAAGTAAGTTGGTGGCACTGCTTTCAGTGGTTATGCTCCTACCTCCAAGAATAGTTCCAGATAATACCATTCAGTAACTTCTGCATGGCATTATGGGAACTTTCCTACAGAGTCCCACAGGGTTCAGTCTTGTTGCTATTACATCTATATGAAGCTGCTGGAAACAGCCATCAAGGGATTGGGAACAAAGTGTCATCAATATGCTGATGACACCTACCTCTATCCCTCTGTTTCATTATACCAACTCCTGAACCTCGGTCTGGAGGTGGTAATGGACTGGATGGGGGCCAGTTAATTGAAGCTGAATCCAGACAAGACGGAGCTGCTATGGGTAGGCATTACTCATGTCTGGGAGTTGGAAATACTAACTACCGTATTTTTTTGCACCGTAACACTCACTTTTTTCCTCCTAGAAAGTAAGGGGAAATGTCTGTGCATGTTATGGAGCGAATGCCTACGGATGGCGGGGGGATCTGCTGCAGTCGTAAGCAGAGGATCCATGGTTCCCCTTCCTTCCCTCCTCCGTGGCTCGCTTTGAAACAGCAAAGCGGGAGAAGAGCCGCTGAGTGGGGAGGAGAGAGGGACAGAGAGCCTGCTTGCTTTAAAGGAGCAAAGCGGGAGAGGAGAGGAGCCGCTTACACGAGTGTAAGTGGCTCCTGTCCGGTTGGCTCCTTTAAAGCAAGCAGGCTCTCTGTTCCTCTCTCCTCCCCACTCAGCTGGCTAAATAGCAGCAAAATTTTTCAGCGAGCCGGGGAGGAGGGAGAGAAACAGAGCCTGCTTGCTTCTCCTCTTATACCCCTCTTCTGCATTATTAACAGCATCCTTCTCCACCCACCCCACGCGTATTCCTTGTCCCTTGAGTGCTTTTCCTTCCCTCCCCACTTAAAACGTGGTTACAAAGCACGGATCCACATGGATCCTCAGGATTTTTGCATTGGGCTACCTCAAACTCACCGTCAGATCACATGTCTGTGGCCACAGCATGAACCACAAAAATCATACATCCACTGTTTCGTTTAGAATATTTTTTTTCTTGTTTTCCTTCTCTAAAAACTATGTGTGTGTAATGGTCGGGTGCGTGTTATAGAGCGAAAAATACGGTACCTGTTCTTGATGGGGTTGTACTCCCCTTAAAGATTAGGTATGTAGTTTGAATGTGCTTCTGGAACCTCATTGTCATTTTGGACTCAGGTGGCCTCATTGGCTAATGAGTACCTAAGTTCATCTTTGGCTGGTTGAACCAACTGTGGTTATTTCTGGACAGTGGTAGCTTGACCATGGTTACTCAATCTCTGGTAACAGTGAAGTTGGTCTACTGCAATGTGCACTCTTTGGGGTTGCCCTTAAAGACAGTCCAGAAATTGCAACTCATGCAAAATGCTGTGACCAAAGTGGCTGTAGAGGCATGAGGTAGTGTGTTACTCCATGAGCATCTAATTGAAAGTTGTTCTGAATACTGAACGTAGATTTCCTGCTCACATTTCTGATTGAAAAGCATTAGTTTTTACAAAAAGGCAATTACGACAAAAACAAAAACCACACAATTGTTACACTGATAAATCATGTGGTTTAACATTTATTTATTTTAGATGTTTATACACAGCACTTCAGTTGAATTTTCAAGGTAGTTTATATATATAAAAAGAAGCAACATCCCAGGTTTTATATCTTGTTAACATAAATAATTGTTAATGATGCCATAAAGCTGGATAATGAATGTTCTTAGTAATATGCTATTCAATGCATAGGAATGTTTCCCCTAAAACAAAATGTTCTTAGGAATATGTTAAAGAATGCAAAAGTCATCATTGAAACTGCAAGAGATCAGCCTTTTGACTTCCTTGCTCCCTAATCTGTATTTGTTTGAAATGCATGAATAGCTACTTGAACTAGAGCATGTGAGGGAGATGCAACCTTTCCATCACCCTCAGGCTGGTTATGCATGGAAGATGCTGGAGGAAATATGTTTACAAAGTCTCTCCTTCTTGGAAAAGCAGCGATTGTGATATCAGGGTACTTGGCAGAAGCCTCAAAACCTTGTACTCTGAAGTAGCCCAATTGAAATGATGAAGTCCAGAGTACATGTTAATAAGACTGCAAATCTTAGGAATATAGATGAGAGACTGCCTTATTTTCATAAGCTGGAGAGTTTACTACAGGAATGTCTGTGGTCAAGAGCCACCCAAGCATATACATCCCAACTGCTGGTCTTTGCTTCCTGTTGCAGCCAAGTCTTATTCCTCACTACTACTGATTCTATTCTTCTCAAATACTTCTTCCTGTTCTTCTACTTCCTAACTCACTTTTCTTTCCCTTCCACATTGTTCTTGGAAACTGCTCACTCTCAGGTTGTTACTACTGTCCGCACCTCCCCTCTACTTCCTCTTAACTGTGATTGCTCAGTTCAGAAATAAGGAATGGAGGCTGCAGCTGTTCTGTGCTGCAACTGCTTAAAAAGCATCATTCCCAGCTTGCTTGGAAAGTCTACTTGATCTGCAAATCCAAGATCCATCACTCTAAATCAGCATTCCCCAACCTGGTGCCCTCCAGATGTTTTGGACTACACCTTCCATTAGCCTCAGTCAACATTGCCATGGGAGTTGTCCAAAACAGCTGGAGGGCACCAGGTTGGTGAAATGTGCTTTAAACCATAGACTCTGCCTAAACTGTATCTTCAAAAGTATCTCAATTTAAAGTGACAATTTTCATAGTACTCCCATTGAAATAGCCCCAGAAGAAGTAGTGAAAGAATATCACCTACAGCTTTATAGCTGAAGTACATTTATTCCATCTTGTCCAAAAAGTCATAGGTGGTCATAGGTTTTGAGGGTAATTGGACAAGATGCTCTCAGTGGTCCCCTCTTGCTCATTGTGCCCATCTCTTTACTCCCTTTTCATTAGTAGCTCAGCCACAGAGGGGAGTGACAGTCAGCAATAGCAAGAAGGGGGATAGCAGCAGGACCAGGAGGCCAGAGATTGTAGTAGGTGTCTCTAGCAGAGTATGGGCTTTTGGCAAGTGTCTGGTGCTGAGCCTTGAAGCTGTGTCTGGTTACTGGGTGAAATTGCAATATCATCCGTATACTGATGATACTTAATAGTATTGTTTTTATCTGACTCAGATCCTGCAATGTCAATGGATTCCCAGTGACTTCCTGTGATTAGAGGCTGGATATTTGAGCTCCATTAAGACAGAAGTATAAGCAAGACTTGCATTTGGATGTAACTTTGGAATGGGAGACTTGGACTGCCATAATTTGTGAGGTTCAACTTCCTATAACTCACTAATGCTTGCAACCATGTAGTGTTCCTGAGATTCCTCACTGAGCCTGAATGCCCAGTTTGTGCCAATGGCCAGACGTGGTTAGATGTCTGCAGCCTCTTCTATCAGACTGAACCTAGCTAAAAGCTAGATTATTCGTGTACACATGGAGTTCCCTTGTTGACTGTTCAAAAGCTTTAAAGTGGAACAAAATGTTAGAGCCTGCCTTTTTCTGATGGTGGTAGGTAGGTCACACTGGTTTCCTAATGTCTTCCTGGTTTGGTGGAAGTTGCTGGCTATAACTAATAAAATGTTCATGGGGCACCATCTATACTTTTCTGTTCTTATTTCCCATAGATTAATCACAATAAGCTAATAATTCAAAATACATACACACAGCATATTTAAGTACAAATCTATAAGACAACAAATATGTAAAATTATTGAAAATGCCTGGTATTACATTAAATTTCATAAAATGATGACTTCACCTTTCAGTTGCCAATGCAAAAGACCCTTAATTATCTGACCTGGTTTTCTATCTGAGCACCTCCCATATCAATTAGCCCAGGTCCAGGCAGGTATGGTTCACTGCCTGGTGGTACGAGGTAGAGTCGTCTTGTCTATGGAATTCTCTTTCCATATGGGATTACATTTTAACTTGGCAGTGGAACTATTCTCCTGCAATTTTGAAATACATTAATCGGTTGTCCAAGTTTTTACTTGGCACTGCTATGTTTTATTGTTTGAAGGATAATTGCATGTGATTAGTTCACATTCAAGAGCACACCCATTGAAACTACTGCACTTGACTAACTCGGTTTCAGTAGGTCTTCTGTGAATGTGAGTTAACTGGATATAGCCCATTGTGCTTTAATGTGGTTTTATAGTATCTCTTGAAAACGTCTCTGTGATAGCTGTATGTGATGAAGAAATCTGTTTAAAAAGGCTAGCGTTTCCTTGATAGATTACCTTTATTTGATAATACAAATTTGTTATTTTTATAAATTGACTCAGTCAGGAGTCCAAGTGGCCAAGGAATCAAAATGCCATTAAGGCGGGAGGGAAATTCTTAAACCTGGGGGATAGCTTCTGCAACCCCAGTTCTACAAATAGAATGGGCCAGATTCAATGAAATAGTTGTGCTAGCAGGAGCTAGAGCAATAAGTTCTGCTAGTGCAAGGGGTGTGCCTCCTGCACACACACCAAATTGGCTGTGGTGGCAAGTGGATGATTGGGAGAATTCCTAGAATAGTGTATCGGGAAGGAGAGGGGAGATTGTTCCATCAGTCAAGCAGAAATGCTTGTACTGACGGAGTTACCTTCTTAGCACTGCTTTGAATTCTGAGTTGATTGCAAGGATGTTTACAGCCAGTATTCTTGATGGCTGCCTCTTAAATTTGACAATACGTTCTCTAGAAGCTCAACTATACTAGAGATTGATATCAATAAGAGGAGGCATAAAACATGGTTGCAATTGCATTTTGTTAGGAGCGGATGCGAGTGGTTTAAATAATTGAAATTGGTTTATGATTTCAACATTGTTGCTGACTAAAAGTTTGGGTGTGTGAGTAAGCTATAAATATAAGTAGTAGCAATAGTAGCTTGGCCTGATACTGCACCAGTCCTATGTACCTTTATGTGGGGATAGATGCTCTTTAGAACAATTCACTGGGGATTTTTGAATGTAGGGACCTTCCAGAAAATTCCATGATACAACATTTACCATGCTGTGTGCAAGCTCTCAAGTGGTCTGTTTGGAGTATTTTGCTAAAATTCACACTAAATTATTTTGTTCAGAAGACTTGCTGGACTAGACTAGATAATATAAACCATTTAAATAATATTGCTAAAGTCTAAAGTCCAAAAACAGTGAGAGAGTTCTTCTTATAAGTCATAGGTCCAGCTTGCTAAGCGAACAGTGAGGAGGCTTGGCACATTGATGAAAAAATACAGAGGTCAAGGAAGACCAGTTATATGTGTAGCATCCAAGAAAAGACTACAGACTAAGCTTTCTGCTACAGTGACACGCATATACCCTGTTGTGCCCAGCAAGACAAGATACTTGGCCCAAGGCCCCACTATAGACTGCTTTTCTTTAAGACCATGACAGTTTTGACCATTGAGTTGTGTTCTGTGCATAAAGAGAAATCAGGGACAGGCCCTTGTTGTCAATAGGTAAAATGGATAAGGGGCAACTACTGCATTAATTGATCAGCAGAATGCTGAAGAAGGTATGCAGAATGGCAATTCAGTAGTGTCCCCAACCCAAGGTCATTGGGTTCTTCTGGATAACAAGTGCTTAGCAGACTGCCCACTTATTTCTGCCTCTCCATAAGCCTTGGCATTTGGTACAGTCTCCCATCTCTGAGAATGGCCCGACTGTGCTCTTGGCAGCTGTGTGTGAGGCTAAATGATGTCCCAGAATCATTACCTTGCTGAAACAGCCACTCCTATGTTTTTCATAGGAACAGCAGGATTATGTTGTTATCACACTTTTTCTCTGCCTGCTCCAGTCATGGCATGCTGTGGTATATCACAAATAGACCCAAAGAAATGCTTAGTTTTCAAATTCATTTTCATATGTAAACTAAACAGAACTATTACTTTGTGTGCCATTACACTGAAGAATCCTGTTTCTGAGATATTTCAGCTGCGTTCTTAATGTTGCTATACTGGTAACTGGGCCCTAAAGCACCACTTGTGATATCTCTGTAGGGCACATGGAAATGCAAACCTCCAGTGAATTTGTCCCCTGCTGTCAAATGGCTACCTTTCACCTACCTGTTACTGTGACACCCAGCTGAAGCCCATCTCCTCAGGGACCAAACAGGCATCCTCCAGAGTTTTAGGAGACTTTACAACCTTAGCAGTACTCTGTTGACATTGTCAGGGGGACTGCTGCAGAGCAAAGCAGCCTGTGAAATGGCCTCTTCAATTTTGTTGTTTTAGTGTACAGCAAGATGCTTCTTCTGCATCCTCAATGGGTGTAAATGTGTGAGTGTGCTGGGAATAGTGTTTACATAATTATTAAATGACCTTATGCCAAGTTTTGCACCAAAAACCTCTCCTGCCAAGCATATAAACCTTCTGCCATTTAGTTATCTAGCCATTCTGCTCTGTGTTCCTTGCAGCTGAAAGTAACATTACGCTCCCCAAAATGAAACCAAAGTAAATTGCAAGCACTGAGTTATAAAACTGAATTGCAAGTTTGAGGTTCACATGAAACTGTATCTGGCCTTTAGCCATAGAGTTTGCTGTACAATATTGTAAAATATGGTCCAAAGCATAATTTACAATACTAGCATGCAGCAATTTGCACAAACTTTCAAGTCATACAAAGAAACTGCAGGACTGGCTTATAAACTTTTTGTGTGTCACACATATACAGTATATTACAAAGCATCACATATTTTGTATGCGGCGTATTTTGACAGTATGTGATGACTGCTCACTTATACAAAAAAAAAAAAAAAAAAATCACATAAGCAGATTTTAGCACATTTACTGGGTCTTTTA
>NC_138032.1:59288709-59301209 GCF_964106645.2 Podarcis pityusensis | reverse complement strand
TAATGCAGTTTAATTAAAAGGGCACCTGCTCTTTCTTTAGCAAGAAGTTCAAAGAGAAATAAACACCGACTTTCTGAAATTTGTGCTTTTAAAAATGTGAACTTGTGAAAATTCACAGGAAGGCTTTTGGAACTGATTTAGTCTAAATAATACCGTCACTTTTCTGTGCTGCTTTACAGCAGGAACATACCCAACCCATGTTTCCTGAGTGGAACCGTCAATTTTTTTCGAGTGTCATCCTCCTGCAGGGTTAAATGCCACCAGAGGGCACACTGAAATCCAGCATTCCTTAGTCCTACACATAGATTCAAATAATAGTACATAGTTTCAAACAATAGTACATCTTCCCCACCTCTCGTGGGCGGGCCGAGTGTGCCAGGTAGGAGGAGCCATCCACCTGTTAATCACATGATGCCACATTTCTTAAAAGTATCTCATCTGCAGTTATACTATAAAAGGTTGCGAGAACATCTGTCAAAGGCTGCCTTGTATTCCATTCAGGCAGAATATGTCAACTGCTTGTGTGTGTTTTTGTTTTGTTTTAAAAAAAACCCACTAAAACAAACATTATTCTACAAATGGAATGTCACACAGAGATCTCAATACAAAAAGTAGAATGCCCAGCAGCTCACTGAGTCACAGAAATTTGAACTCTGGTATCTTTCTTTTACTGCCAGTCTCCATAATTCTGGATAAGAGCTGGGTGGCGGGGCGGGGTTGACCCCACTGTAGATGTGGTAATCTTAACTGTATTAGTTTTTAAGGTGCCACAGGAGTCCTGGACAGTTTATACTTTCCTGAAACTCATATAGCCATGGCAGTGCATTTGCTGGGGGTGGGACAAGGCAGCAACAAGGTCAAGAGAGCACCAGGTTGGCAGTGGCATTTTCTCCAGGTTTGACAACATTGATTGTCATCTTCTGTTGTGGGGCTGGGGGAAGAATAGTATTTCCAGACCTTAGAATTGAAATAATTTGGCACTTTTTATTCTCAAACACCCCTGCCGCTGTTTCTCTGAGCATGTGTTTTGTTTATTCCTTCTTTGAACTCACAAAGACCTAAAATAGTTCCTCTGATTAATTTAACCTCCCTCCCAGTTAATATATCCTGCAACCCATATTCTGCTCCAAATTAATTCCACTTCAATTACCCCCATTCATCATTACGCCCCCATCACCTCTAAATAATTTCCTATTAAATTAATATCTCCAAATTAATATCCCATTCATAAGGTGATCCAAGGGCTTTAAAGAAAAACACCCTTCTTTGTAGTCACTTTAAAACCCAAGCCTAAGCAGGTGGTATGATTACCTGTACTTACAACATTTGTATCACTGCTATCAGCAACAGGAAAACAAAAAGGTAGCCATCATAAAGACAAGCCTGAGGAAGACTGCTTCAGCAGATGCTTCCCACATCTCTCTGCAACTCTACTGACCCTTCTCCCCTCTGTGTGTCTGCAACAGCTAGCAGCTCCCATGCTTTATACCACGGCCTCCCCATACGTTCTCCCTCCTTTTCACTCTGGCTAGTCGGAGGCATGCAGGAGCCAGCTTCCTATTGGGTTATGACAGCAACAAGAACTTCTACTCTGTAAGAAGGAGAGTAGAGAACCATGTGGGCACCTGGGAACAGGTCTGCGGGCACTGCAGAACTAGAGGAATATCCCCTATCTGATGACTGAGATCATGTATATAAATTGCTTTGATCACTTAAAATTCACTATAAACATGTTAAAAATATTATCTTGTTTTAGTCCAACTCAGTTCACCAGTGCTTCCTGCTGCTTACTTCAGACCACATGTAACAATTTAATCAATATCAGATCCAGCATTTGCCTTCACAGCCACATTTTTCCTTTACCTTCCCTTGCTCACAGCAACAGGAGGCAGAGGGTGATGGGCAAAGGCAGGGGTAGCCAGCATGGTGCCCTCTATATGTTGCTGGACAACAAGTCCCACTAGCCTCAACCAAGGTGGCCTGTGGTCAGTGATGAGGAGTTGTAGCCCAACCTTCTGAAGGCACCACACTGGCTACCATTGGGCTAGGAATCATATTGTTTAACCTGCTCCTTGCAAACCAAAGACGAATAGTGGGCAGTGAGTTCTTTTTTCTCCCATAGGAAATATGCTGTTGCAAAACACTCAAGGGGGTGGATTTTGAAGCCTGAAGCTGCAATGGAAGAGCTTGTACTTTGAGACTTTGGGTATAGAACTGCAAACTGTGACGTTGCCAAAACAAAACCTTAGCCCAAAATTAATGGGTGCATTGTTTTACTCTTTCTCCTGCCCTAATAACCACTCTAGCTCTCAACCCTTGCAAACTAAATCTACCTAATGACACCCTTCATAATTCAGATCCTATCAATGACTGTCCTTATATTGCCCTCCATGCCAGTTTGGTAATCTTCTTGTGCCCTGCTCAGAGTGAAATGAGAACTATTGAGGGGAGAAACTGGACCTTCACATCAATTACCCTGAGGCTGTGGATTGAACTTCCCACTGAAGTTGCAATTCACCCTTTTTATTGAACTTCTGGAGGGACTGTGAAGCAGATCTCTTCTGTTTGACCTCTGGTTCAGCTGGTTGGTTGATATGCTTTTTCTGCTGTGTTCCTCCCCCCACCCCGTTTTTTGGAAGTTTGTTATCTTCACTTTTGTTTGTGCATTGCCTTGAGAAGAGCCAGTGCTGTTTTTCTGGGGTTACTCAAGGGTATGCAGTACCAACACCTCTCATTGTTGTTGTTAAAAGGTGTGGCACTTACTGTAACAACTTCGTTGTGATGACCAGCACCCATTTTTCTAGCAAAAAAGCGCTGTGTAGAACAGCTAACAAATTCTTTTAATAAATAAACAATAATAAATACTAACAGATGAATAATTCATTATCATTATCATTGTAACAGTTCTACAGCACTTAGCCTAAAATTCTAAGGTTAAACAATAGGTGAACAGGTAACTAAGAAGAGAATCAACCCTGGATTTGAATGGTATAGTATGGGATAGGGGAAATATATTTACCTTTCCCTTTCTATAATCATAGTGTATGGGAATTTGGGTGGGAAATTGGGATCAGGGGAAGTGTACCTCAGGCTGCACATCCCTAGACCCTAATTTAACTCTTCCTTCCAGGATATTTTAAGCTGTTAGGGGCTCTGCCCCAGGCACAGCTTAAAGAGTCCTTTGAGGGATGATTAATTAGGATCAAAGAAAGTGCTTTTCCTAGAATAAATATCTCCTTCCCCAACATTCTTTTAGCTTAAAATTGGTCTGAACAAAATTTTCAAGTATTGCATTTGCTTTCTCATGACAGCAAGTTCAATTCAGAATCCACCAAACCTTATTCCAGTGTAGTTGCTATTATGTGGAATCTAATGTGAACAGTGTGTGTGTGTATAGACAGTAGATGAGGCAGAGAAGGGTCCTTCCCAAGGTGAATAGGTCAGATTGTAGTACCTGAGAAGGAATTTGATAATAGTTTTCAGATACAGTGAGTGATGCCATAAGGACAGGGGTCACGTGCCTTCTTTGTAAATTTTAGAAAAGGTTAAAAAGAGTGAGCTAAGATATTTAAGCTGGAGGATAGATGCCTATGAACTGGAATGGAGCACTTGGAAGTGGCTGTCTAGATTTATGGTGGCATCTCCATCACTCGGGGTCTTTAAGAGTATGTTGCACAAGTATTAGGTTGGACAAAGCAAATATTTTGATTACATGACACCTTGAAGAGTTGCCATCTACATGTCTGTGGGTAAGATGCCTCTTGTTTCAAGCATCAGGGTACAGTTGGCAAACCCTTGACATTCATTTTAGCTCTGTATTTTTTCTTAATCAGTTTGAGTCCAAAACCTCAATGTTTTAGGCCACTGCTTCTTGATGGAGCTTTATATATACCTGGGAGGGGCTACTGCCGGGTCATTTGGGGTGAGGGACTCACATTGGCTCAGCCTTGGCTCAGCTGGGAATGCTGGAGCCACTTAATCCAAACTTTCACATCCCAGCAGATATTGGGTTTGCATTGCACTGTAATAGTAAATGCTAACCATATCTACTCAGAAGTAAGTTCTATTGGTCTTGCTGGGGTATACTACCCAGTATGTGGAGTTAGAATTGCAGTCTGAGCCTAAGAAGAGTTAAACAAAATACATTTCATGTCCCTGCCCTTTCTCTGTTGTTTCCTCTGAACTCTTCCAAGCAAAGAGCTGTGCTCTTCTACCTTGTGATGTGCTTGGTGGTTAAATAATACTAATAATACTATTACTAATAATTTATTAATACTATTCTGGTTATTGGAATACTTTGAAGAAGAAGTAGACTGTGTAATATGTTTTGCCCATGTTAATTGTATCAGAAACAAGGATTCTTCTTAACTGTTGAAAATACCGGGGACGGGGGGACAGGGACAGTCTGCAACTCTATTTTCTCACCAGTTATGGCTACTGCTAACCACTACTAACAAAGGAAAAGTCTCCATTTTTTGTTCATATAAGGTTGGTGGAGGCATACTTTTCAAGCATCATAGTCCAAGCTTGCCCAGAACCCCATTAAATTGAAGGGCCAGATTTAATTAACCCATTGTGCTGGCAGAAGCCAGCTGAAGGAATCCTACTAGCACAATGAGGCTTTTCTACCCCTTCCCCCAATCCACTCTGCAGGGTCAGAACTGCATGCAGGGAGAGGCGAGGGGATATTGTTCCATCTGGCAAGCAGAAAAGCACACGCTGATGGTACAATCATATTAGTGCAATGTTGAATTTCACCCTGAGTCTTATTGGTGACCTTAAATTTGTAGTGCATCAAATGATATCTCTTGTTTCTCTGGTTTTTTCCCTAGCTGTGTTAAGCCAAGTTCTTGCCCTCCTGCGTGGAGGCTGGGAAGTGGAGGTGCATAGCTATGCCTAAGCCTTTATCCATGGGCAAGGAAATGTACATAATAGTAGGGGGAACTATGTTGCACTGCAGCCTCCAACTACCACTAATACAAATGAAGTCACTGGCCTGCAGGTCAGTGGTGCAGCATCCAGGCTGCAAGAGTAATAGGTAAGGGCTCAGGAAGAAAGTGAACTTTACCCACTGATGTGCTTCTTCCCATTACTTGCTACTCATTGGTGGTGCAGATGATACAGTCTGATACTGATTGCACGGCCCAAAGACCTCTGTTTTGCCCATGGCTATAAGTAGCTGTTGGATATCAGTAGTCCATGTGTATGCAAGGTGTCTAGGTTGCTGGATGCTTCAGAGTGATTAGATGAGGCTGTGCTCTGGGTGTCATGTTCTGAGCCTCTCCTTGCATGGGACTTCCTGCCATGATAGTATTCAGCCTGTTGTACATCCCCAGTTGCCAGTGGGTTTGCATACACACCATTGGCATAATTAAGATTATAGCAGGAGGTCTCTGCCAACCATATATGCCACTTACAGAATTACTGTTTGAAATAATTGCATGAATGAGGGGTGTAATCTTTGAGGGAGGAGATTAATCATTGGAGGGCTAAATTTCTAAAAATAAAATAAAATGGTATTCCTACCTTAAATATGCAAGGTGGCCAAGGTTTTCTTTTCAGTTTTTCAACAAGAGACATTACTGACGCTTCAAGGGCTGACCCAAATTTCCAGCATAGAGTGCCTCTGGAAGCAATGCTACCTTGTGACATAGTAATGTTACCAAGGACATTCCATTCCAAGAATATAGCTAGGGCAGCCATGGTGCCGCTTGAAGTTATGGCAGGGGTTTCTTGTTGTTGTTAAAGAAGGAGAAAAGAAAACGGTGGGGAGACCTTGCTCACCTCTTATATATAAGAGCTTCCTATATGTCATGGCTGAAATGCCCAGTTCGTGTCTTCAATTTTTATCTTTTGATGTACTAAACATTTAAAAGCTGAAACAGAAAAGGTGCAACTGATGGAAACTTTTTTACTGTACAACCTGCTACTTATTTCATGGTGTTTTGTGGACCTTGGTGTCCTGCCCTGACCATGAGTGGGGTACAGAGACAGGATGATGGATGCCAGTCAAGTCGTATGTAGGGAGAAGCTAGGGTTGCAGTACCTTGGATAGCTCCAAGCACATAACTTACTTCATCAACACCTGGAGCTCAATGGAGGCCTAATACCCATTTCAAGCGCCATCCCCTTCCCAAAGTGTGGAGAAACTTAAAGGGGTAGTCCTTGTGGCTAGGGACCAGCATTGTGTCACCCTTCCATCAGCTCCTGCCTTGTGTGTTGCCTGTGCAGGTGAGCAGGCACTGAGAAGCATGGGACTCCTGGTGTAAAGGGGACTGGATCTTCAGGGGAATCTGGCTCATAGGGTGCTGCCTCTAGGAGATCCAATTCTGAGGCCTCTGGTTCAAGGAGCTCCTAGATGACAGGCTCAGACTCAGTGCTGGGGCATCTCCCTGGCCTACCATCAGTATCTCCTTGGTTGGCACCACTGATTTTCATGATCCAATTTGTTTTTCTTCCTCCTTTGTGTCAAAATCAGTACTGCTGCTCAGGGTCAGGGTCATGACTCATGACAATTGAGCCTTCTCCACCAAGGATTGCTGGACTGAATAGCTATCAAGGGTTCTTCACCCTTTAAAAAACAGTGAGCAGCTATACTATTAGGCAAAGTCTAAATGTTGTTGGAATAAGATAAGATTATCTTTCCCATGTGCTTTCAAGTGTACAGTTGGAAAAAATATACAAGGGTTTTTAAACCCCAATATTATAAATTGTAAGTCATTATAGCAGTTATTTGGGGGGGGCATGCATTAGTCACACATTTGATTTCCGTGTCTGTCTTTGTATTAAACAGCATCCTGGTCCTACACACAGTTATTTGAAAGTAACTTCTGCTGAGTTCAATGGGATTATTTCCAAATAAATAGGCATGGAATTTCAGATTGAGTCTACAATCCTAAACATTCTTACTAGGGAGTAAATGCTATTGAAGACAGTGGAACTTACTTCTGTGTAATCATGCATAAGAGCACACTATAAATGTGGCCGATTGAGCTGCACTGTTCATTTAAGTATCTGGCCCAAAATATCTATTCTCTTCTCAAGACTGGAAGATGCGATTGTTCAAGGGCATGCTGCTATTGGTATGAGCTTCAGTTTATAGATGAAATAAATAAAACAAGAAAAATGGCATTCTGTTTTTGGCAACACTCCACTTGTAATTTTTGGTATAGAATCTGCTGCATACTTTCAAATCCGTCCTGTATCTTTGACATCCCTAACAAATTTTAATTTTGTATTTTTGTAGATTTTTTCTAAAGTTTTTCCTCAAGTGCAATCAGAACTGTTTGAAGAATGCAGGCAACCCACGAGATATGCGAAGATTCCAGGTACAGATTTCAAAAAGAGCTAAGGCTTGCAAGTACTTGCGCAGAAGAAGCATTATGCAGTTGATTTAAGGAGACTCTATCGTTTCTCCCTAATTGTTACGAACATTTGCCAAATTTAACTGCATGTTGTATTTTCAGTTCTTTGTGACCTCTGCAATTCAGATCTCCCAACCTTCCAGACCACTCAGTAAAGCAACAGGAGCGCCTGCCTCTGTCATTTCCATTGTCACAGTAGCTGCCCCTCTTCTGGTTATCTGAGTAGACCTAATTTGAGATGTCCCACCACCACCAAGAACACGTGTAGTAATCCCAAAGGGCAGGGCAGTACCTCTTGTTGGCCAATAGTTCAGGTTTTAAGCTTTGATGTGCACAGAGACAATTTGTATATGTTTTGCACAGATTGAAAACATCTAAGGATTATTTTTTTTTAAAAGTCCTTATGTAGTGGAGTAGTTATACTGTTCAGAAAAGTTTTATTACATGCCAAATACCATTGTTTTACTTTGTTGGGGTGGAGTGGGGCAGCTAATGTTCATGGAATTTATTGGGTTTTGGCTCAATCTTTATGGTTTTCATGATATAAAATTCAATTTTCTTAATGAGAGTTATTTTCTATTTGTTTCTTGTTGCAGTTTTATAAAAAAAACTGTAGGTAACTCAAAACCAATATAGAAATCTTTCTGTTTTAACAGATTGTTGCTGTTTTAACTGGGAATAGTTATGGAGCAATATAACATTTTAGATTAGAAACATTTCAGTCCGAGAGATGGTTCTGAGAAGAGTAACTTACTATTAAAGTAATTAACGTGGGCTTCTTTGCATAGCCAACCCAATCAAGTGATGCTAGCCAAGTTGGAGAGAGAAAAACAACTCTTCAGAACAATTGCACCAAGCTTCAATATTTCATGCAGCTCAGGTTCACGTGGATTGATAATATTGATCCATCTGAACAGAGCATAAGGTAAAACCTGCAATGAGTGGAAATGTCCCTCATGTCTCACCAGTGACTAAATGAAGCATCAGCCATGAATAGTTTTGTGGTTGGCAATGTAGCCAGTAGGAAGTCACTGGGAAGACTGCCCTGGGTTTCCTTAACTAAGCTACCTACTTCTTAGAAGAGTTAAGTGGATTTAACAGTATGTCAGGTCTTGAACAATATTTTCAACTTGTTTTACTATCTCAGCACTTTTCTTTAGGTGCGCTGCAGGATTATTTGCCAATAAAACAAAGGAGAGAGCATATGTACTTTTGCTGAACTATAGAATTTTCCTTTTGTGATTACTGACCTATATATCAGTGACGGAACAAAATGTGTTTTATATATTAAATACAATTTTATCTGTTTTTGGAAAACATCCTGTGGCCTAGCAACGGGAGGGAGGAACCCCAACTTCCCTTAGAATTGCTCTTTAATGTGCTTTATGATACCCTGTTTCTAAAAGCATTATATGTACATAGGACTGGGGGATGTCAGTCACCTCTATAATTCATTAAAAGTGAAAAGCAACTAGCCTAGTAATGTGACTGCAGGGACTGGAATTTGGGATACTGGAGGCAAAGTCCAACTTTATGAATCTCCCATAATGGATGTCCTGGAGAAGCAATACAGTCTGACTCTTCGGAGAAAACAGTGCAGGCTGCAGAATCACAGACTTCTAGAGAAACACCCTCAGGCTTCTCTCAAGGGGAACACAGATGGCTGGCTCAGAGGAGGCAGAATATACAGGAGAAGGTGCTGTAATAGCTGATAGCTAATTACAGCATGTGGAAAAAAACAGGATCAAAGGTGATCTAAAACATAGAAAATAGGAAAGAATTTACATCTGATGCCTCGGACCCACTGGGAAAGGAAAAGTGTCCTGTGTTTTCATTTATAGTAAGCTGTCGTAGGATACACCTTTTTCCATTTCTCCCCTCCCAACAGAAATTAAAAGGTTGGTCCTTTTAATATGCTGTAGCACCGTTCTCTGTTGTTCTTAAACTAAAAGCAAAAGGTTGTATTGAATTGTTTCACTGCTGATGGAAGGCTCTTTGATTCAGTAAAGGCTTCCACAAGCTGAAACACGATTCACAAATTCTCCCTTTCTCCTCAAGTCGCCTTCAACATCTATCATGATTTTTGCTGATTCCCCTCTCCCTTTGCAGTCCCTTGCACCTCCTCATCATCAAATATCATCTCCCCCTTTCTGCTAACAAAAACCTCTGCTGGATCAAATTGCTTTCCATCAATGGAGGGACAAAACTGGATACAACCAAAAATGTAGAGCAATTGCTCCACTGGGAAGGGCAGGACAAACATGAGTAACAGTACAAGAGTTGTTTAAATAAAGTTAGAGAATCTGAACCGTTCATAATAAATTTATAAATTTGGCTGCCAAATCTGGCCATATTGTATTATGGTAATAAACACTACCTATGCAAGTAACTTACAAATGTACCTCAAAATACAATAAGTAAAGACTTTTCATCCATTGATAATTACAGTAGCACTTCTAGAATGCAACTCACAATTCTATGGGGCAGAATTTTTTAATGCCAAGGACGTGCATTTTTGTAACTGTCCCTTTAAAAAAACTTACTAAGTCTGACATCTCTTCTATGGCAAGACTCTAAACTTAGAAACAAGTGCAGAAAGCTTTCAGTTAAAAATAAAGAAGGAATTTTCATTGGCAAAGCAGGGTCAGTGAGTGTCCGACTAAACTTGAGAATGGATACTTTTCATGAATTGAAAGCACTTTTAGTATTCATATTAAACTTGGTCTTTTCAGATGCAAAAAAGTTCATTATCAGACATTAAATGTAATTGTGAAAGTGACCTAGAGATCATTTCTGGAGAGAAAACAGAGAGTTACACATAGTTACTGATTTATTAAGCAAAATATTTTTTCCCCTCTGACTTGGAGTGCTCACAATTCTTCATTTGAAGACAGTCTCAAGTGTACAAATTTTAATTGGATAAACTATCTAATCAATATATCAACAGATCAATCAAAACAGTAGCTTTTAAAATGAGTGGTTAGAGGGGTGTTTCTGAAACTAATGGCTAGAAGAATATTTTCCCTGAATTGAATTCATTTGTTAGCATAATAGGAGATTAAACTCTAATTAGTGCAGCGGGTGTTGAGGAGGAGGGAAAAAACTGTGAGCTGAAAAATCTCCACTGATAGCCAAAAAGGAGTGAATGCATCTATGAATAAATCTATGTACAGAGAAAAGGAACAGATTATATGTTTCCACTTTGTTGTTTAAACTTATTGTAGCAGCTGCACTACATTTTCTGACTACATGCTTCAAAAAAGAAATGTGCTTCTTTTCTTTTTCTCCCCCAGGTTGTTGTATCAACAACAGTCAATGTGGACGGCCATGTTCTGGCTGTCTCAGACAACATGTTTGTACACAACAACTCCAAACATGGAAGGCGGGCTCGCCGCCTTGACCCCTCAGAAGGTACGGCCCCTTCTTATCTGGAAAATGGTAGGCACACATTTACATGTCGTTTTTTATTTGCAATGCTTTTTTTGCACCATATTTTGTGTTGCTACACGACTACATTTTACTTTTTACATTATATATTTCTCTTCTTGATCATCCTATTAAAATACAGTACATTAGCATTTCTGATTGCACATCAAGGAGAAGATTGTCTCTCCTGCATTTGCTTCCAACTTTATTTCCTTTCTTTAACATGTAACATACAGCCATTCTTCTCGTTCTTTTCTGTTTATTTGCTTACAGCTTTTTCTTGCTGTTTCAGTTCGATTTGCTTTTACTTTGGCTTGTCATAATCTTCAGTCCAGAAATACATTCACAGATTGTGTATGTAAGTTTAAATGGGTCCTAAAAACATGACCAAATCTGTAAAGAATTTACTATGTGAGGTCAATTTCCTGTTCCTGGGTCCTACTGCAACAGATTAAGGCACTACTGAGGTCTTGAATAAGGAAAAATGTTGTGCTTTCTTTCAATCAGATTCAGAAAAACTACCAGCCTCTATATGTTACATATGAAAGCATGTAATGAACTATATCTATTTAGCATCTACTTAAGGCCAAATGTCAAACCCAGCTACACACATGAAAGAATGATTGATGCTCTCCATCTCTGTTTATGTGCCACTATAAATGTATACAGTAATGGATACATTTCTAACAATGTAAAGCAACTTCAGAGCATATTTATTAATGCATTTATTTGCCACTTTCCCAAAACACATGCAGCCCTCAAAGTAGCTGACAGGCATTAAAAATGACATGATAATAAGTACATTAGAATAGATAAAACAATACACTACATAAAATCCTACTAAAACCCAAAAAGGAACCAAGACAGGGATAATCAAATGCTTGCATGAAAACAGCTATGTTTATAGGCCTTCAAAAAACTGAAAGAGAAAGGGCAAAGTGAGCTACACAAAACGGGAATTCCAGAACAGAGGAATTGCAATCCATATCTTCTTCATAGTGAAATACAAATTCAAAACTGATTCTGAAAATGCCTGTTAAGGGAGAACCTTGATGTGGGAACTACTCGTTTAAGAAAACTGCTTGTGGAATGAATTAATATCTGTCAAAAGCAATAGCTACCTGAAACAGATTAAGATATTTGGATCTTGACCTAAATCACTGGACTAAACCTTAATATTTTTTTTAGAATGCAATTGTTAAAATGGAAGCGTAAGACAAAACAAAAACCCTCCTCCAATCAGCCTCAGGTTGTGGTTCCTAAAGTACAGCCATACCTCTAAGTGATTTAAAGGTACCCCTGCCCGTACGGGCCAGTCTTGACAGACTCTAGGCTTGTGCGCTCATCTCACTCTAGAGGCCGGGAGCCAACGCTGTCCGCAGACACTTCCGGGTCACGTGGCCAGCGTGATGAAGCTGCTCTGGCGAACCGGCACCAGAGCAGCACACGGAAACGCCGTTTACCTTCCCGCTATAAAGCGGTACCTATTTATCTACTTGCACTTAAGGGTGCTTTCGAACTGCTAGGTGGGCAGGAGCTGGGACCGAACGACGGGAGCTCACCCCGCCGCGGGGATTCGAACCGCCGACCATGCGATCGGCAAGTCCTAGGCGCTGAGGTTTTACCCACAGCGCCACCCGCGTCCCATCTAAGTGATTTACATACATGTAATTTGTAGCTACTGTCTAGCCTGATTAAATACATTATCTG
>NC_138032.1:59261209-59283709 GCF_964106645.2 Podarcis pityusensis | reverse complement strand
CATAATCGGCGACAACTTCTTTGATGGCTTGCAAGTTGTATTTGGAACCATGTTGGTCTGGAGTGAGGTAAGCTATGACCTATGAACTGTAACTCCCCCCCCCATGGGTTTTTTTCTTTTTGTTTTCTTAGCAGCATGAGGCAACATGAAATTTAGTTTCAAAGTTCTTTTTTTATACTATGAGTGTTTCATGTGGCAGTGAACTAAACATAGGGAAATATGCATGAGGCACTTAAAGGCCCTCTAGTGGAAGGCCTGCTATGGAAATCTTCCAGATTCAAATGGGCAAATTAAAAAAATTACCAGGAACAGGTTTAAGGAAACATATGGAGACAATTTTCATATGAATGATGCCCTGTGGCCTTTCCTGCAAACTAAAACCAAGGATCATTTGCAGATATGTTTTCATTTTTTAAAAAGCCTACTAGTACCCTGATCTTACATTGTGACAGCAAGACAGCAGCATTTTGATAAGAAGGCCCAATTTAGACCCATTTGACTAATTACATCAAATTGACAAGTGTGAGTACTATCACTACAATCTTGACTGAAATTATGTTTACTGTATGGTTTTCCATAGCTGATAACACCCCACGCCATCAGAGTTCAAACCCCGCCACGCCACATTCCTGGAGTTGTTGAAGTAACTCTTTCCTACAAATCCAAACAGTTCTGTAAAGGTGCTCCTGGACGGTTTGTCTATACCGGTAAGTGTAAAGCTTCTTTGTTTCTTCTAATCTCTGTCTTGCATACTTTAATGATGCAGGGAATTAAAACATTGGATTTTCATTTTCATGTTGGTACAGTCACATTAGTAAATCTGTGAGCCAGTTCAAAGCAATGGGTCAATCTCAAAAGGCACCTTTAACTCTGAAGGTGCATCCTATGTTCGGATAATTCCACATTTATTTCAAGAAACTGTTTTGTATTTTCCACTACAATTATGCTGTAATATAAAACAAGGGATATTATTGACAGTTTAGCTGGAAAAGTTAGGCATGAACTCAAGTTCTGCCAGAATACTCTTGTACAAACATACATGTACCAAAGAATGTCAGGGCAGTGGTCAACTAAATACTTCCATGAGTGGAGTGGAACGACTTCTGCTGGTGCAATGGGACTTCCCCCTCTTTCCTCCCCATGTGTACACTCTGTGCCATCCTGGAATGCTGAGAAGAACTCCCAAACATATTTAGGGGGGAAGGGGAGGGAGGAAAAGTCCTGTTGCATAAGCAGGAATCATTCCACTCATGCAAGGATTTACTTAAGCACTACATTAAACAAAATCCTCAGATTTTGTTTTTTAAAATAAGGAGCACAGACCATTCCTATATGCTCAGCCATTTTGATAGGGTCACGTGATTCCTATATCCACAGTTGGCTCCCAGTGCATGCAAGTGGGCTTGAGTAATCTGCAAGCCATGACCCCATTGGGTGGTAGTGCGGAGAGTGACTGTTTGATGAGTGAACATAAGATACCCATGGCCTTTTGGTCTTAGTAAGAGTTAGTATTCTGCAGCGCATGCGCACCTGAGAGGCCTCCAAAAGAAGGGAAGAGTTCATTGAGTTTTATAGTCATCCCATCTGTTTCATTATGGCAGTGGTAGGCTGCTGAATCCGGCCTATGGGCTGGATCCTTATCTCTCCTACAGACCTTGGGTTAAATTCGACAGGTGGGCAGAGTTGCCCACCTTTCAGTCACTTGGCATCACTATGATGGTAGGCATCCTGTTTTTGCTCAAGGAGATGATCAACTATGTATACCCCAGCAATCAGCTGATAGTTGGGTGTTGCAAAGCACTGAGCACATGGCAAATCCTCTTTGGTCAAGCCTCATTTTTACATACCCCACATTTGATGTCATAGGTGGAGGTTAGGTGGGTGTGGCTTCACCAAAATAGCCTTGTGGACCAAATGAGGAACCGTGCCAGGACTGCTTAGGCTTGAGGGCTGGAGGTTCCCCACTCTTCTATTATGGCATTAACAACGGATTATGCCCAGATTTTGTATTTACCTCATGGTAAATAAATAATTTGTTAAAAGCCTTTGTGGGTACAAAGGTGGACTTGTACCTCCCTCCACTAAAAGACAAGGCAGTGTACATACACATTGTGCTGGTTTTAACCCTTGCGAGTATGTTGAAATGTTACTCAAGCTATTCTAAATCCCAGTGGGACTATGGTGATTCTGCCTGGTATTTCATGCTTACATTTTGATGAAATTAATGAGGTGCTCTGAGATACCATGTTTGGAAATACGTTTTGCTACTGAACAACAACAACTTCTCATGACGCAAAATTTGGAAATAAGGACATGTGCTGCAATTAATGTGCTTCAAGTTTATTTATTTATTTAAAACGCACGTAATGGTAAGGTATAACAATGCCAGAGAGCATATTTTTTAATTTTTTATCACTAATTTGTACATAATCCTTTTGACATTAAAAAAAAAAAAGAGTGTAGGAAGCTTACTAGACTGAAAAGATGAATGTGTACCAGGGTCATACTCCTTTACTAATATATCCTACTGACAAACTCATCTGGAAGAGATGTAATCAATTAATATGTACAAATGAACTACATTTATCTTAAACAGACATTCCTTTGCTAGTTTATAATGACTGTGGAAAATACTAAAGCCTGATAACATAGAACTTGCAAAACTTGCGAAGTAACAGGTTTGTGACATAACTGAAATGTATACTAACTACCATGGTACAGGTTTGTATGCCCATGCATTCTCGTTGGAAAGCTTAGGTGCACATTCTGAGGTGGCACAGTGGAGAAGACTCTACAATGTCAGTCAATGTGCATTGAATTGGATGTAAGATTTCAAAGGTTGTAAACCCTAAGGGGGAGGGAATCCAAAAGGTGGTTCTACCACCTCATGCTACACCCAGTTAGACTCCTTGTTTATTTAACATGACTATATTATGCACAGAGAAGTGGTTCATAACTCAGAGCACATATTTTTGGATGGCTTTTTTATTATTTCTGTAAACCACTTAGAAGTTTTCTTACAATCAAGTGGTATATAATTTTTGTTAAGTAAAATAAAAATAAAGGTATATGAGCACCAACCATCTTTCTACGGTCAGGCATGTACGCTACAAGTATCAGCCACAATCCAACACAGAATTAGGGAAATTTTAGCCCCTGAAGTCAGGGCATTTAAGCATGCCAAATCTTCTGATGGATTGTGGCCATGAGCAAAGAGTACCAAGAAGAGAAAATCTGAGGTTGAGGGAACTGAATAGCTTGAGGCCATTGGCAATTGTTATTATCTGGTCACAGTGCATCCTGACTTCCTAAAAGTTTTCTTCTTGGCTGTCTTAGTGAGACAATAATTAGTGGTGGCTATAGCGGTGATAACTTTGGCAAGGTTTACAGCAGGGATATCAGAACCAATTGAGTCTCAGTAGAGCTGAGGTGAGTGGCTACTTTGGAAGTCCTTTAATAACACTCATTTGTTTCAACTGGTCTTTCCCCAATCAGTTGTAGTCCTGTTCACTAAATGGAGGCTGGAATACCATGTTGGAGTCTGTTTTAATTTTTGTGACTGTTTTTATTCTTGTGGTTTTCATTTTCTGTATAAGTAATACTGATTTTGTTTTGTTTTAGTTAATACTGATTTCTTGTACTTGTAGTTTTTATTAATATAAGCTGCTTTGGATGGGGTATGTCTGGAAAAGCACCATACAGATATTTTTAAAGCTATGGTCTTCCAGATGCTGTTGAACTACAAACCCCATCATACCCGACCAGCTGTTCTGAGCGGGGCTGATAACATCTGGAGGGCCATAAGCTCCCCAAGAATAGCCTAGTTATTATGATATATTAAGGAATTTTATATAGATGAAATGGCAATTAAAATAGAGGATATGTGCAGGTGTGGTAAACACTTTAGCAGACATGTTCCATGGTGGTTATGATGCAACACTGTAGTTTATGGATTTCTCTGAGTGTCTGATAACTAAAATATCTGAAGAGCTACTTATGTTATTAGCTTCCCAGAGCCTAGCTGGTTTTATACTGGGAGCCTATTCTGAAAATGTCTGTTTGCAAGTAGTCCTGCTCAGCTCTGTCAGGATACCTGTAAGTGTTTATGTTGTGGGGTCATCTCTCTTTTTCCTTTTCTAAAAAGCAGTTATTTATAATCCTGATACATTAGCTAATGTAAATGGATAGTTCCACCGACTTCAGAGCACGCACTAATGAGAACCTGGCCTCAGTCTTCAAAACTCAATAGATAAATGGAATTTATTGAATGGTTCTCTCCACATAAACTTTCATAGTTTTACAGTGTTTAAAAGTCACATTCTCATAAAGATCAATTTATTCTTTGTCCCTTTCACCAGAAGTCATAGGAAATGTTAAAGAACGACATTTAAGTGAATCAAAGTTACTAAAACTGCTGTGGCTGCAATTAATTTACTGGAAGCATAAAAATAAAGACTTGCAAGACTACACGTTTCAAATGCTTTTTAAGGGGCACGGAAGCCTATATGGCTACAGAAAGTAAGAGGAAGGGTAAGGTCACAGCCTGTCTGACCTGGAAACTTCAGTCTGATTTGTATTGCCCCCAAATTGATGGGGACAATGAGATAATCATTGGAAATTACACTCACCATTGAAAACTGAGCCAAACTTCACTGTATTTCACAATATGAAAATTATGTGGCCCCATAAGAGGGAGGGGCAGAATCCCCAGGGCATCTGTTTTCCATCAGTGTCCCACCATGCTTGCAGTCTGGCTTGGCACTCTAACATTTAACCTTCTCAGCATGAGGTGGAACAAAGGGCAACAAGGCTGCAGAATAATGAAACAAGGGTGCAGTGTGGTGGAGAAAACTGCTTTTGAAAAGTACAGAAGTTGAGACATTTAAATGACGTGTGTGTGTGTGTGTGTACACCAATATAAAAGTACCAGATTTTAAACACAAGGGAAAACAACAACACAGCCCTCCCCCTGCACCAGGCCCTATTAGTCACATATAGTAAGATTGCTGTTCTGTTTCTCAGCAGGCTGAGAGGAAGCTCTATTACCATCTATCCATGCCTTTTTGGCTGCTGCTTTCAACTATTGTAAAGATACAATTACCTTGGGAGATTGTGGCAGTTCAGTTGATTAGCACGGTGAATTAAAAGAATGAGTCACAAATGACATGTCCAGCTCTTCTCTACTAGTCCTTGGAATTCCCAGTGTACCTCACCCTTGTTGTAAGAAGGTCAAAAATTAGAGAGACATAACAGTTTTCAAGCAGCTAGCACTTAGGAGCAGAATTAACAATCATTCTGTATGTAATTGCCAGTTAGTAAATTGCCTTCTAGACTGTAAAATGCAATATAAACTGGTGGGCACCTAAAATTAAATTAATGAGATATTTGCTGCATTTAAAAGTGAACAGTGCAAATTAATAATTGAGTGCAGTACTTGTTTTAATATTTGTCAAGTAGTGTATCACTTGCTTGTTTAATGACAATTAAAATTGTTCTTACCTGAAAATAAAATTCCTGGCGTATTTAAATTAAGCAGCTTTCTGCAGGTTAGATTCATCATTTTACTTACTAGCAGTCATTGAAGGTTCTTAAATTAAATATCTGAGATTACTTTTTAATTAGATTATAAGCATTGCAATGTTATTTGATTACGGCAAATTGTGATTTGTATGCTTCTAAATGGAATTATGTTGCAGTTAGTATTTTTTTTTTAAAGCACACATTTGAAACTATGAGGAATCATTATGTATGTTGTCTTTAAGAAAACAGTAGCATGTGTACACCAGTTTGGGTGTAAGCATGTCACTATTTTGCTGGAGTGCATTTTACATAATAGTTTCCTGGTGGGCAAAAGAAAACCATGCCAAGACGTATCTCTTTCAGCTAAGTGTTTTGCAGCCCATTTCTTCCCTCCTCCTCAGTTTGGTTAACTTTTGTTCAAGCAAAAAAAAGAGTACAGGGATTCAAGTATCACTTGCAGTACACAAAACCCAATTGCAACAACAAGGGTAAACATATCCAACACCAAAGCAGAAAAATCTGAATACTGAACCATTTCTAGGCCTTTGACACATTCACTAGTTATCAGAATAACAATTATTCCTGCACAAAAAATCCCATTCAGCTTCAGACTTATGAAATGATTACACAACAAGTAATCACTCCTCTTAATAGACTACTTATGTGTAAACAAAAATGCATGATACTCCTACACTTGCTCACTATTGCAGGGCGGGGAATATCTTGTATTTGTAACTGTATTTTTGTTCTGGGTGTTCTAGGGTTAACCATCTGTATATTTATCCATTTTAGCTAGTACACATTGTTTTTAACCACTTCACCCTATGAAAAGATCTCACAAGCTTTGAGCATTTAAGGATCTTCCGTGTAAATTCCAGTGTGGCTTTGTCAATGGGACTGCTACACTGTGTTCAGAGTCAATAGCTCCCTTCCATCACAGCCAACACAAACTAGCTGTCTCATAGGTCAGTGCTCTTTAAACAAATTACTTGTATCCACAGAGCAAATGATTGTTAATTGCCTCCCACAAATCATACTATTTTTACTATGCTAAACTAAATGCTAATGCCTTAGTTAAATTCAAACCACCTGATAATTTCTTGTACATATTCAGTTATAGTTCTTAACCACAGAACTTTGTCATCATGAAAAATTATTAATAAAACACAGATAATGAATGGTTACCATTGGTTGGCTAGCACTTAAAAAGAACACTTACTGCTGTTTTGGCATTCCTAGTAATTCTAATTGTCTCCTGCTTGTTTTTTAATTCTTTCATTATCCACAAGGCATCTTTCTCTTTTTATAGTATTGGTTATTTATTGATCAGGCCAATAAACCTGGACCAATACAGTTGCCAGGAGGTCCTTAAAAAGTGGGACAGATATTCTTATCTTTTTATCAGGATGGTTCTTTCTAAAACGTTCTTCAAAACTGATTGGCTAATTTGTGCCACCCCACCCCCCAGACAAAACTGTTACAGCCGATACTTTAATTTTACTATGTTTTAATTTTAAAACAAACAAATATTATGCTAGATATAGCTTATCTGAGCAAAAAAACATATTTTATAAAAGCTGAGATGGGAAGATTCTGTTTAGATACTGAGATTCTGTTCAGCATTGTCTTTTCATTTTCAGTACCATAAGCATTTCAATTAGGCTGGCAATAATGGAGATAATTTTTTTTGATTTGGTATCCTATCACACTGACAATATCTTAAGATTGCATAAAACAGCTCATTTTAAACCGCTGCAGTTCCAATAAGTATAACGTGGTCATTGTTGTCCCCTTTCTTTTCTGTCTCAAAGGAGACCAGAAGAATGAGACATACCATTTGTGCTATTGCACAAGTAGACTATTTGTTCTAATCAGTGACACCCATTTACTAGAATTGCTTAAAATGAACTATACCTCATACAGAAATCGCACATTTAGAGTGTTCCATTCATCATCTGAAAATTGAGGACCAGTAAACTTTTCTGTTCCTCCAGCGGGATCATAGACATGCATCAAAATGTTAAAAAATGATTGGTGAGAGAGAACTGTCACCCATTTATCAAAGAAAAGGAACATTATTTGCTAATTTCCCAACCAAGGCAGTGACAGGGTGCTTCGTCTTTAGACCCATGGTGACCAACATGGCCTTTTTGTTATTAGTACAAGTCAAGCGCTTTTTGGCTGTTGCTAACAAGACACATTTGTCTATCATCAGAGAGTGCTTTATTTCCTCCACCCCCCCCCCCAAGTAGCTGTGACCAAAGTCTGATCTCTGCATCACAACTGGCTCCACTTCTCCAGGTTGTGGCAGCACTGGGTAAAGGAGGAACTTATAAATCACAGAGTTTCTGCATGAAGGTGAAGTTATTGACTCTGTGGTACCAAAACTGACAAAATAGAACGGCAAGGAAATACTCATTCATCTCGCCCTCCCCTGCCCCCAAAGGACAAAAGGGTCATTTCCTTTTACTCAGTAATTGATAAAAATATGATCACATGCATAAAGCTCTTACTTTGTTTTCACTGATACTTTTTCTTCTTTCCTCTCTACTGTGCCTATGAAAACATCGTTACACGGGACAAATGAAAGACACACTATATCAAACAATTTTTTAAAAAAAGCATTTTTGTAATAGGCATTTCGTCTTTTCCTTCAATAACCAAGTTTTCAGCTATTGAAAACTTTTTCACACCTTCATAACTGTGTGGTACCAGGTGCCTCCAAAAATTGGTATTACACAAAGCTTAGCCCAAGTCCCACCTTAGGCTCCTTCCACATAAGCCTCAGTTCTGCAAGTCAACTCTGCTACACACAGTGGTTCCAAACATTTAGAAATAAGGGCAAACTTGACATGATGTTAAATACAGCATACAGACTTTTAAAATGCAAATTGCATCCATGGAGGAAGAGAGGCTGATAATCAACAGGACCAGAGCAGGCACGGAGGGGAAATGTACCCCATTCCTACTTACTGAATTCCCAAAGAAAATGCCTCCTCTGAAGCTGGTATTTGCTTTGTGGGAAAATGCCAGAGGGGCATTTCCTACTAATCCAAACCACGCCCACCCACTGACGTCACTGGTGATATCAGCAGGAGGACATGGTTTAGTCCTGCATTGACCATGTGCCCTCTTTCCAGCAGTGAACAGGATCTCATAGTCAAGGCAGCAGGATTTAATCCCTGTGTAACAGATGATGAGTGAGGATCTTCTCAAAAACAGTTTGAAGCAGCTGCTACACTTCTGCTGCAAGTCAGTGGGTGGCAGCAACAGTGGAGCGAGAGAGAGTGCCCCCCCCATCACCACCACCACCCACGCTTCAAATCAGGTGCTTCAAGCAGCACTTTTGAGAAGCGTTTTAAAGCAGCCTCCATGCTCCCGTTTCAGCTAAGATGGTGTTGTGTGGACTGCCGTATAGCACTCTTTGAAGCATCCACTTCCCCATGTCCATTAAATGGGAGAAAGGAAGTAAACTGCCTTAATGGACTAGCTTAGAGAGCAAAAACTGCCTTCCGTCTTATTTTTGCCACTTCTCAATGGTGTAGGCAGCCCCAATTGTATAGGTGTCAGGGACTAGCAGAATGCACTGAGGAAAGCAGGGCTAGAGTCCAACTCCAGAGAGGCAGGCAGTGGCCTGGGGGGGGGGGACCTGTACCAGCCATGAGGCGAGAAACAGAGGCAGGGGGAGTTTCAGAGGTGGGGGAAGAGGCAGGCCAGGCTAGTGAAGGGCCGGGTGCTTCCACACTGGCTCCCAAAACAAGGAGAGAATTGAAGTGGGAAGATCAGAAGCAACTTCCATGTCGGTGTAGTCTCTGGCTACATGCATGCTGCCTGTTTGGAGCAGGGACATAAAACTGGTGGAGTGGTCCCCAGTTGCTGTGACTGCTCCATAGAGCACAGACTTGGGAATAGCTGCCTAGATGCAAGACTGGTGTGTGTAGGTCTCCAGAGCTGTAGAAGCAGCAGAAGAGTTATCTCTGACAATAAAGAGTTAACTCTCTTCCGTGTGCATTCCTTGGCTGGGAAGCTCCCTTGGCAATAGGCTCTAGAGTTGTGGTGTTGACCCCATTACCCAGGTTAGACTACCAAACTAAATGATCCATTGGATCATTTCCTAGACCCTGGGTGGGGAACCTCAAGGCCAGGAGCTGAAATGCAATCCTCAAGGCTTCACTATGTAGCCCTTAGGAGTCTCCCCAGATCATGGCACACCTCACACTGTGCCTTTTCTACCCTCTTCTTGAGTGTTCTTGCTGGGCTGGAATGTGTTCTGTAACTTTGATAATGCCTTTCTCTTGCCTGAATGGAGAGATGTGTTTGTTGAAACCTCTGGATTGTGCATGTCTTGCCCGTGGCCTTTGTACAAAGGCAAGAGCTACATTGGATGCTCTGTTCATTCCTGCCACTGGTCACACTTTTATGCAGCCCCTGGAAGATTGCCTGTGAGGGAATGTGACCCTTGGGCTTACAAGAGCTCTCCACCCTTGTCCTAGTCTGCAATGCTTTTTTTTCCTAAGAGGAAGATAAATTTCCAATTCCTTCCTGTAATGAGTTTAAACTATTTGATGCTGAGACTCTGGCCTGAGCCCAAGCATATGTAGCACTGCTCTGTATTTGGAAGTACCTATCTACCATTGTGGATTAAACCACAGAGCCTAGGACTTGCCAATCAAAAGGTCGGCGGTTCAGATCCCTGCGACGGGGTGAGCTTCTGTTGCTCTGTCCCTGCTCTGGCCAACCTAGCAGTTCGAAAGCACGCCAAAGTGCAAGTAGATAAATAGGTACCACTCTGGCGGGAAGGTAAACGGTGTTTCCGTGCGCTGCTCTGGTTCGCCAGAAGCGGCTTAGTCATGCTGGCAACATGACCCGGAAGCTGTACACGGTTCCCTCGGCCAATAAAGCGAGATGAGTGCCGCAACCCCAGAGTCGGCCACGACTGGACCTAATGGTCAGGGGTCCCTTTACCCTTTACCTTTTATCTACCATTCACATTGTTGAAACACATTTAGAAAGAAGGAGAATTTGAATTTGGTGTCCTCACCTCCAAACAGCACTGGTTATTATCCAGCTGGAGCCCCATGCATGGTTCCAAAAATAAGAATAGTGTCCTAAACGTCACAATAAAGTATTGGGAAGTCTGCATTCAGCACCTGTTTGCTCCCATGATTCTCAGTTCAGCACAGGATGTACATGTGGAAACCTGCTTCCATACATGTGTTGCCTTTGTTACATCAGGGCACTTTGTACCATTTTCACGGTACTCTTTCTACTGAGGGCAGAATGGGGCTCAAAATATCTCAAGGACTACAGCTGCAGGCAGCAGAGGAATAAATCTTTCATGCTGCATCCACTCAAGGGTCAGCTGGAATTCAGTCTTTAAAAGGTGGTGCAAATCTCTCTCTTTTACTATAGTGCCAAATAGAGGAGTAAGCACCAAATACAACAAATATGAAGAGGGACAAGCACAACTATGGTTTGCATTATTAAAATATATCTCAATTAGTGAAGCATCTTGGAGTATTTAATACTTAAAACAGAACGTATTGTTCACTTTGACACAGTAATCATGTTTCTGTACCCTATTGGGAAAATGCTTCTATCATATTCGTAAAATGATAAATAATGTTGGTAAATATTCTGCCACATTAGTGAAATGTATTTTCAAAATGCCATGCTCCTTTGTATTAACCTAAATATCAAATGCTAGTAGTTTTATGCCAGAAAAAGAATATGTATGGTTTTAGTTACTATTTGGATACTAGTTCTATCTTAGAATTATCTAACTGTTGTAGCATCATTAGCAATGCATCAATCCCTAGATAATAGTCTTTGTGTTGTCACCCACTAGGAATTCAGAATTGTGTGGTCTGTTCAAACACTCCTTTGGTTCTGAAGTTCAAACTGCTTCTTTGCTAGAGACATCTGGGTAAATTGTTGCTTTTTTTTTATTAATATACTTGGTGGAACATTCATGGAAAGCCTGGAAATGCAGCAATATTATATGGTGAAAAATATTATATAGTGAAAAATGAAAACATGTGCCCAATTCTTCTAGGAGGTAGTGCATTGGGAGCAGACTTCCTTACTCTTATCCCTAACTGCATGAGGAACCATTAGTAGAAATAAGTGCTGTGTATGTGTGTTGTTTATCCATGATCCAGCTACTGCAGCTCTGTTAGAAAATTTGCATTAACACCATTCATCTGTTGGGGAACTAAACCTTGCCATTGTAACCTACTCCGTCCACCCCCCAAGATGATCAAGGCAAAATGATATGTATGTTGAGTACATGCACTAAGTATGCAATCCTAAACACTTTTACTAGTAAGTCCTGTTGAACTTGTGGAGACTTCCTTCCAGGGCTTTCCCCCCCCAGCTGGAACTCTCCAGAACTTAGTTCCAGCACCTCTCAGGTGGGCACCATTTATAAGAGAACAAGGAAAGTCTGCATGGCGAGTTCAGGCACCTCTTTTTCTAGAAAAATAGCACTGTGTTCCTTCTGAGTCAACATGCATAGGATTGTGCTGGAACACTTTGTAGGTGACAGTCTGGGAGGAAGTCTTGCTTGCTTGCTTGGACAGAGGCGGAGGCAGGCTTGGGCGCCATCCGCCGGCCCACATGCACCTTTGAGGAAGCCCCACCCTACCCTTCTGGTTTGTGTGAGTCGGAGCGGTATGAAGGCCTGCTCAGCTGTAGGGCTGGACAATATATCTCAGCTGCTGCTTCCTCCCCCTAAGGTGAGACATTGTGATACATCAGTATATCACAATATTTAGCTGCTGATATATCATGATGTTGAAAACCAGGTATTGCCCAGCTCTAGTTATATAACAACAATATGGAGAGGGAGGGAACATATTTGCTGAATTACTATGAATGTAATTTTTATGAGGATCATTAGTTTATTTTGCTGTAAAAGCCGGTCAGATTTAAAAGGATTGAAATCGCTTCAAAAAGCTGACTTGCATCAAACTGCACATGACTTTAGTCTCATTGTTCTGTCCTTAAGTGCAAGGGTTTGGTTTTTTTTTTTTTTTTTAACAAAGCCACTGGTGAGAGCCAGTGTGGTGTAGTGGTTAAGAGCGGTAGTCTTGTAATCTGGGGAACCGGGTTCGCGTCTCCGCTCCTCCACATGCAGCTGCTGGGTGACCAGTCACACTTCTTTGAAGTCTCTCAGCCCCACTCACCTCACAGAGTGTTTGTTGTGGGGGAGGAAGGGAAAGGAGAATGTTCGCCGCTTTGAGACTCCTGAAGGGGAGTGAAAGGCAGGATATCAAATCCAAACTCCTCTTCTTCTTCAAAAAGCGAGCACAGAAGTCCTGATTCTGGATCAGCACCTTAAGAACTCTTGTGGTAGAACTGATCCAGACTGGGCCATGTGTGCCTCCAATTTGCATTGCCCCAAAATGCCTCATTCATTTTATTCATGCCCGATTCAAATAGCCTTCATGCTATCTGTCAACAACACCCTGCACTTAGAAACAGAGCTATGTGGCTAATGCCACTTTTAGTTTGGCCATCAGGCTCAGGCTTTAGCAGGCCTCCATGGAAATGGAGTCCCCATAGTGGAAGAAAATCAGCAGTAAAAACCTCTTCATGTGAGGCCCCTTGTTCGCATGAGAACAAGGAATCTCTTGTTCTCTGGATTGTTTCACAACCGACTCTCCGTTTATCTCAGGAGATCACAGTGTAATGTAGGGAACCTGGCTATAGCTATGTTAAGCCTAAACTAATAGATACTGCATGAATTAAAACCCTAACCCTGGACCTTGACTTGTTCTCGGAAGGCAATATGAAGCCAGTGCAAATGCTGGAGTGTAATACACTTCTGAAATCTCACCCCAGATAGGAGGGATGCTGAATTCCGTACAAGTTAAAACTCATGAAGAGGCATTAAGAGCAGTCTCAAAACAATGCAAGAAAGCACAAAAGGTCCGAATTGTTCAAAAGGGTTTTCAGCCTTTACGCCAGACAGAGCTGGTGAAAAACTTTCCTCATTACTGTGACAACCCGGGATCCCTGGCATTCAGGGAAAGCTGAAGGCTGTGAGTTCAAGCAGCTAAGAGACAGAAGTTGGAAATAAGGCTGGGATAATTAGCATTAAAGTTAGCTTTTTAAAACTAAATGAAATTGTTCCAAATGGAAAAAGCATGACTGAGCTTTGCATACTTCAGCCTTTGACTCTACAGTACAATATTGATAATCAGTGATGAGTTGACTGTACCAGGTTTAGACTTCCCAGATTACCAGGTCACAAACCACCTGGACAACCTCAGCCACAAACCTCTCAAACGTAATATTAAAATTGTAACTTTGGGTGCAGAGGTTTAGGGCCACTTCACACACCATATTTTTCACAGGTCCACAGAAAATATTTTACATGTATCCATGCAAGTTGGGAAAACATACATTTATGAATGCCTGTATTATGCAGGTGAACATGCCATGGGTCAGAATCAGCTATGGTTTGTTTGTGTGTGTGCATTGGCTACCATATAGTTTGAAGCAGTCCTTGGACTTAGCTATATTGATATCACTACTATGGACACCATCTTGGATCATTCCAGGGCTACTTCACACATTACATTTCTAGGTGTGCCCCTTTGTTTCAAGTAGGTGCATAAAATGGAATGCAATTGCCACATATACTAATCCATGAACTGTGATTGGCTAAAGAGTGTAAACTTGGTGGCATTCATGAGTCTTTCTCTGCATCATGAATAATGTTGGCCTGTTCCTGAGAGCCAAAATTTGTTGAATGTCTTTGTAACAGGCCAGAGGATAGCTTAAAATGAATTATATATGTGATCAATAAAACGATAATTTAAGCAGTAAGGCTACTGAGCTCAAAGAAATTTGGGCAACTGATCTGAAAAAAGCACATAGAATATGATAAATTGGAAGCACCGTATGTGTTTCATGTTGAAGGTAGTGCTTAACTGATATTGTACTTTTGTCAAGTTGAGGCAAATTTTAAAAAGCCTATCAGTAAATGTTGGTACGGCGGTAATTCTGTGAGAACCTATATACATATGTGGTGAGAGTGTAGGGTGACCCAAACTTTAAAGCTGTGGGTCTTCCAAGAGATAAAGAGATACCGGCTATGGTTTCCCACATCATACCCTGCAAAGATGCTGGCATCCTTGTTTATATTCCCTGATGCTTTGCAGCAGGTGGCCTGTAAAGCTTTGATTTGTTGTGGCTGCTGTTAGAATTTTCTCACCACTGGTGCTAGCCCCTCTCAATTAATGTTGGGCTTTCATTATATCCGTTAAATCGTGAGGGTAATGCCTCCAGACCACTGAACTCACAAGCCTTGCTTTGAATATACTTAATACCACGATGATAAAGGAGCTGATTTATTTGGGCATGATAGTGAATAGAAGGACTTTGTTTCAGATGTCCTGTTTGTTTATTTTGCTCAGTTGGATTACATACTACCAGAGAGTGCTTGGATTGGTTTTATTTTGCCTTTTATTTACTTTTGATGTGATTTGTTTTGTTTGAAAAGGTAAATTAATAAGTTCATTTTAAAGATATGAAATAATATTGGCTTTGGACTAGATACCAAGTTGTTTAGATTTCCTGCTTGCTTCTGTTGTTTTTATAATCACTAGGATAACCAGGTGACACAAAGCCAACAGCAGAACAAGAAAAAAGCAACATACTGTTTATTTATTATAAGGAGCTCAAACTTATGACTGGCAATGGAGATTTCCCTACAATAGGACCTTACTGTCCACTATAGGTTACCTAAAATGATATCTCAGTTGACATATGACTTGATAAGTTACTACCTAGATGGATAACTTTCCATGTGTTTAAAAAAATTACATTTTTAAAGCAGGAACCTTTTTTTTATTTGAAAGCACCTCCACATAAAAAATCTCCCTTCACATGGAAAGCTTTCACATGAACATTAATCTCTTTTTGATTTTCAAGATTTCTAGATGCAATGGGGTCAGTGGTAGAGCATGCAGAAGGCACTTAGTTCAGTCCCCAGCATCTACAGATAGGGCTGGTAGAAACCCCTGCCTGAAATCCTAGAAAGCCACTTCCAGTAAGTGTAGACAATACCGAAGAGTGGACTGACTCAGAATAAGGAGATGAGGACAAAGGGTCCCCCCCCCAAGGAAATGACACACAATTACATTCTAGTGTGGTTGATTTCTACGATATGAAGACTGTGGGCAATACTGAAAATTAAGATGTCAGTGTTACTAATACAGATAATAAGCTAACAGCCTGTGATACGTAATGAGTAGAGACTTAAAAGAAGCTATAGACCCAAGTTCCCACTCTTAAATCACACTTGGTGTACTTGGGCAAGTCATTTTCTGTCAACCAACACATTTCACAGGGCAAGTCCCAAGATCCTTGGAGAGCCTATGGATGTGGAGGTGAAAAAATACAGAATTCCTGCCCTCACACTTGAAAATCTGAGATCTGTTGCTAGCAAAGCAATAGAAGCATCAAAAGAGACTTTGTGAGAAGAGGAGACCAAACTACTATGTCTCGACAAGATACCATAATACTCAGGAGTTCTGATAGATATAAGAGATGGGTCTGCCAGCTGTTGTGAACTGGCCGTACTAAGGTCCTCGCCTTCAACTTGGTCTCCTTCAAAAGGTATAATGCCAGAGTGTTGATCTCACTCCCAGATGATCAAGCAACTGCTGAGTTTTTTTCTAAGCCTGCAGACACCCAATGCACCCGCAGACATATTCATTCTTGAGAAAGATTCCTTTTTGAAGTATTTTAAGTGTTTTTGTTTTATTTTGTTTGCCCTAAAGAAAGTGCTGGCTGAAACATGCTGGGCTCTTTATATCCTTCATTAAAGTTTCCCATATATTTCAGCACCATTTTGAGATTTTGATTCTTTTTTTCCCTTCTCATCTATCACTTGATATTTTCTTGGAGAGCTGATAAACCAGGGCTCATCGGCTAGCCCCAGGATGTACCCCATGGACATTGTCTCCAGCATCCAGGCATCTGTTGTGGACATTTGCCATCTGTTGCAAACTGCTGAAAGCATCCCACTATCTGGCTTGGGTGGGAATCTGGACTGGTATCATGCCTGATACTTCTTACTTCCCTGTAATAGGGTTCTGTCCTTCCAGAGGTTGATATAGAAGTTCCCTTTCCTGTATATTTGGCTGCACTCCAGCTAAACTTGAATGTCCTCAACTCACGTTTGGAGAAATAAATGAAGTATGTTTGCCTGGCTTTCTGACATAAGCTATGAAGCCACATGGAAACTAATGCTGTATCATTCTGATGAATAGCATCCATGGAGGACTCTCTCATCAAGGCCATACAGAGGGAAAACAACCTTAGCTGAAAGAAACCTGCCTAAGCCACCATGTTTACTTTGGGCTTGTGGGAAAAAAGGAATTGATCTCTTTGGGAAATAAGATATCGAGTGGCTCTGAAGTTGCAGTGTTATCTCTTGAGTGAATTCCAGAGTGTGAATGGCTTTGGTCAGTTCTGGAAAGTACTTGAAGGGAAGTCTCTGTTCCTGTGTTGGATTTTGTCTCTTCTAAGTGGCCATCCTTTTTTCCTGTGACTGAATCTTTCTGAGGCTAGGGTGACCAACCTGATTCTCTCCAGATGTTGTGAAGCTGCAGCTTCCCTCACCCCTAATCACTGGGCCATGCTGGCTTGGGCTGATAGGAATTGTAATCTACATCTGGAGGGCACCATGTTGTCTATCCATGCTCTGAGGAATTTGCCATGTGTGAAATGTCAGTAGGAATGTGGTGTGCCCCATCATCTCCTCTGTGCTTTTGGGGTTACTTGTAGAGAGAGGATGTTTCACTAGGGTGTTTTGGGAGGCTTGTTTGTTTTTCCATCCCTTTTTCCATCCAAAGGCAAATCCCTGAATTCTTTGGGGTACTGGAGAAAGAACAAGAATTTCAGCTTGAGAAGAATACCAGTGTCACCCTGTGCTTGCCGGCTGTGGCACCATGACTAGGATTTACAGTGCCCATTTGTCTTGTGGAACTACAGAAAGTGAAGAGTGAGGTCTCTGACAGGCAATTTCCTTTGCCTGCTCTCCTTTCTCTAGGAACTTCGTTTTTGCATGTTGCCCACATAAGCCTGGGGACAATGAGGAATAATACTTGGGGCCCCTTGGAACGGCCCAATTATTCAGTGGTCTCCTGGCCCTGATCCAAAGCCATGAAGTTCAGCCTAGGCTGATCATGAAACTGAAAAATGGCACCCATTACATCTGCAGGCGTGTGATGTGTATGGGTTGCTCGCGCGTAAGTTGCCACCTCTCCAGGCTTTGTTGCCTTGCTAAACCTTTCAGTCTGGGCAGCCCTTCACTTCGTGGCTGCCTCAGTCACTAGCAGAATCCGTCAGTGGGCGTTTCTTAAATCTTTTCCAACATAAAAGTTGTTTGACACCCAGTCTCCTCCTACTCTCTCTGCACAGAAGTCTTCTGCGCAGGGTGGGCGTGGGTAGCGGGGGACCCATGCTCTCCCCGCTGGTGTCCGGTGAAGCATCCTGGAGCCCTCTCGCCGATTCCCCCATCAGCCCCTCTTTATCCCTGGTGTAGTGCTGATTTGCTTCCCCATCTGCGGAGCTGCCTCTCTCCCTGCTGGGCCCTTCTCCAGCATCATTTGAGAGCCTTCCCTCCGCCTCTAGCTCCGATGTCAGTTCCCTGACATCCACCTCCCCCCCAGGACCCCCTCCACCCCCGGCCCGACCTGTTGACCCAACTTCGTCCCTTTCTTCGGCCGATGCGGGGAACCGCCGGAAGGAGCTGTCGCCATCCTCTGAGGATTCAAAACCCGCTTCCCACCCGCTCTGATCCCTTCCCGCGGGGTGGGCCTCCCAGTCTGATTCTTCGTCCTCCGAAGCCTCTTCTCCCTCCCCTTCGGAGACAGAAAAACCCACAAAATCCTCTTCATCATCTGTGGTTCCAAATTGCTCCTCCCAGAATCTCGCTAGTGGTTTGGGTTTGTCCGGGAACAGGCGGTGGAATTCCTCCACCAGATACCCGTCAGTGATTGCCTCCGCGGGAACCCACGTGTTTTGCGACCCGGGTTCTCCCTCCCAAGCCACCAAGTACTCCACCTGGCGCCCTCGCCACCTTGAATCAAGTATTTCCGTGGCCAAGTTGTGGTGCTCCCTCTCTTCTACCTGCGGGTGTGTGGTGACTTCTCCCTCTCGCCCCGGGAATCCCCTTCCTTCCCTGTACGGTGAGAGTAGGGACCTATGGAACACCGGGTGTATCTTCATGCTGTCTGGCAATTTGAGCTTGAACTCCACGGGGTTCACCTGCTGTGTTACCTCAAACGGTCCGAACCGCCTGGGTTGCAACTTCTTGCACCCCCCTTTAAAAGGTAACCCTTGGGTTGACAACCACACCCGATCTCCCACCCGTATGGTCTCCCCTTCCCTACGGCACTTGTCTGCCTGCCTCTTGTAAATTTCTTTGGCCCGCTCCAAGTTCATCTTGAGTTGCTGGTGCAGGGCTTCCATTTCTTCCACAAACTGCTCTGCTGCCGGTACACTCCAACCTTCCTCCCCACTCCCCGGGAAGGCCCTGGGGTGACACCCATAATTGGCCATGAACGGGCTCATTTCCGTTGACACATGTTCAGCGTTATTGTACGCAAATTCAGCCAGCGCTAGTTTTTCTACCCAATCATTATGCCTCTCGCTGACGTAGCAGCGTAGGTATTGCTGGAGAATACTGTTCGCTCTTTCTGCTTGCCTGTTGGTTTCCGGGTGTCTCGCCGTTGAGAAGCCCACTTCGACCTGCAGCAAGCTCATGAGCGTCCTCCAGAAACGGGAAGTAAATTGTTTCCCGCGGTCGGAGATGACCCTCGAAGGATCCCCATGCAACCGGAAGATGTGATCTACGAACAACCTAGCTGTTTCCTCTGGCGTGACCGCATGTGAGCAAGCTATAAAATGGCACATTTTTGTTAGTAGATCGACCACTACCATGACCGCTGTCTTCCCCCGGGACTTGGGCAAATCGGTCATAAAATCAATGGATACCACCTCCCAAGGTTTCCCCGGCGTGGGTAAGGGTTCCAGTAATCCTGCGGGGGCAGCCCGCTCCCCCTTTGCCCTTTGGCAGCAGTCGCAACCCCGTACATATTCCCGTACATCCTCCCTCACCCTGGGCCACCAGAACTGCCTGGTGACGAGCATCATGGTTTTGTGCTGTCCAAAGTGCCCCGCTGTGGGGTTGTCGTGGAGTTGTTTGAGTACCTTTCCCCGTAGGGTCTCCCCCAGTACATACAGCGCCCCCTTATAGTACAGCACCCCTTCCTTTTCCTCAAACCCTCCTTGGGTTTCTCTTCCATCTCGGAGTTCCCGGATTTTAGTTTGTGCGAACACGTTGTTTCTAGTAAGTCCAGCCAGTTCTCGTTGCCCCATCAAGGTTCCCCCACACACCCATCGGTCCTCGGGGATCACGTGTCGTATCTCTGGCGGCCCCTCTCCTTCCAAGTACTCCAGTTTCCGGGAGAGAGCATCTGCTCTCACGTTTTCCTCTCCTGGCACGTATCGGATTTCGAAGGAAAACTTGGAGAACTCCTGTGCCCATCGAATCTGTCTCTGGTTGAGCACTCGTGCAGTCCTCCAGTATTCCAAGTTCTTGTGATCTGTACAAACCTGGATCTTGTGCTGCGCCCCTATTAGTAGATGTCGCCATCGACGAAACGCCGCATAGATCGCAAGCAGTTCGCGGTCATACACCATATAGTTTTGCTCTGACTTGTTCAGCTTTCTTGAGAAGAAGGCACACGGTCTCCATTCCTGCTTGCTCCTCCCTGGCTGCAAAAGAACCGCCCCAATGGCTCTGTCGGACGCGTCGGTCTCTAGCCTCATGGGTTTCTCCAGATCCACGTGCAGGAGCTGCTCTTCCGATGCGAACGCTTTCTTCAGTTTTTCAAAGGATTGTTGGGCCTCCTCTGTCCAGGCGAACTTCCTTTTGCTACTGAGACAGTCTGTGATGGGTGATGTCAAGTGGGCGAAGTTCTTGATGAACTTCCTGTAGAAGTTGCTGAACCCTAGGAACCTCTGCACGTCCTTCCGGGTTTTGGGAGTCTTCCACTCCAGCACTGCCTGCACCTTGCTTGGGTCCATCGCTAAACCTTTGTCTGACAGCTTGTACCCCAAAAACTCGACTTCTCTGGCGTGAAACTGACATTTCTCCAGCTTGACCCACAACTGGTGCTTCTGCAGTCTCTTCAGCACTTCCCTGACGTCTCTGACATGTTGCTCCTCGTTGTCCGAATAGATTAAGACGTCGTCCAAGAAGGCTATGCAGTTCTTGTACAGCAGGGACCCCAACACGTGGTGCATGAAAGCTTGAAAACAGGCAGAGCCTGACTGTAATCCAAAGGGCATAACTAAGTACTCAAAGGCCCCCAAGGGGGTGAACATTGTGGTTTTTCATTCGTCCCCTTGCCTCATCCTAATCAAATTGTAGGCTCCCCTGAGGTCCAGCTTGGTAAAAATCTTTCCCTGCCTCACCCGTGTTAAAATGTCGTCAATCCTGGGCATTGGGAAGGTCACGGGTTCTGATACCAAATTTAACGCCCTGAAATCTACGACCAATCTGGGCTGGTTAGTCCCCTTTTTGTCCACAAAGAACACCGGACTGCCTCCCACCGCCTTTGATTCCCTTATGAACCCCCTCTTCAGGTTCTTGTCAATAAACTCCCGCAACTCCTTCATCTCCCTGTCCGACATGGCATACAGTTTACCCACCGGTAGCTGCGCTCCGGGGAACAAGTTGATTTGACAGTCAAAGGGCCTATGTGGGGGTAGTCTATCTGCCTCCTTCTCGCTGAAGACCTCCTGCAGGTCAGCATATTGTGGTGGCACCTCCCCTTTCGGCTCCACAGCTATCCCAGCCACCCTGGCCACGGTCATCCTTGGGGTTTCTCCCCCTAGACAGTGTTCCAAGCAGTAAGCGGACCCAAAGGTGACCGTTCTCTGATGCCATGCCACCACTGGATCATGTTGTGCTAGCCAGCTCATCCCTAATATTATTGGGGGCCCTGCCAGTGAGGCTGCGTGAAAGGCGATAGTCTCCGTGTGCCTGGAAACCCTCATTCTCATTGGTGGGGTCTGGTGCGTCACTTCCCCTCCCAGAAGCTCCCTGCCATCAATGGTGGTTACTTGCAAGGGGAAATCCAGGGGCAGCAGGTGGAGCTGGTGCTCTAGTGCAAAGTCCTTGCTGAAGAAATTGCAGGAACTGCCTGAATCCAACAGCCCTTTCACCTTGATTGGGTGCCCATTTGGGAGTTCTAGCACCACTTCTTTGGCTATAGCCGCCCTGGGGGGGGGGTCTGGTTTGGGCACTTCTATTGGTTGCTGGCCTGGCTGCTGTGCCCGCTGAGTGGCAGCCAAGCTTTGGCATTTCCCTGCTCCTTTACCATCTCCTCCTCACCCCCTGCAGCTCCCACCATCCCTTGCCAGGCCTTTCTTTGCAGGCAGACCCTGGCAAAATGTCCTGGCCGCTGGCAGAGAAAACACTTCTTGGTGGTTTTCCCATCCTTTCCCTCTCTCTTGCGACCTTCACTGGAGTTTGAAATCTCCCCCGCGCGCGCCCCATCTATTTCCATGGGCTCCGCCGGCGGGGAAGGCTGCCTTGGCATTTCAGGAATGCGGTAGTCATGGTAACGTTGCTCTCTCCCTTCCCGCTTCTCCTGGGCCCGCGCTTCCTGCCTTACACCAATCGCAAGCACAGCCTTGGTCAGCTGATCCATCGACTGCAGGCGGGGTGCGCGGGAAAGCTCGTCCTTCACCGTTGGGGACAACCCCTCCTCGAACAGCATTTGAATAGGTTCAGAGTCCAAATCCCACCCGAGCCGGTGGACTAACATGGCAAAGCGTGACCAGTAGTCTCTAACTGACTGGTTCCCCTGTTTGCAACCCATCAGTTCCCGCCAAGTCACACTTTGCTGTACATCACTGGAATACATCGCATCCATCGCCTGGAAGAAT
>NC_138032.1:59251209-59253709 GCF_964106645.2 Podarcis pityusensis | reverse complement strand
AAGAAAATGTCTTACTTCACATTCCTATGTGGACCTTTGTCTCCGGGATGCATGATGGAATGTCAAATCATATTGCAGTCTTCAACTTTCTGCTATGTTATTGAGTGCATATTGTGGAAGCCTCCTTGCATTGATTATGAGATGTACTATTACATGTTTACACAAATAACTAAAGCACTTAATAATAATGTGAGCCAATTATTTTGAATAACCTTTTCCAAATGTTGGGACTGTGATCATGAACTAGTAAGTTGTAGGCTTTCCCCCACAATCACTTGTGCTCAACAAACCTGCTGAGCTGTTCGGTGTTAATCATCAAATTACATGCTGACTAATGAGTGATGGCCTAAATTGTACGCTGAGTAATGAATAGACGAAGGCAGTTCTTATTAGTCTCAGAAAACCCATTGATTTATGTAGCGCCATGCACCATGGAGTTATTCTGTTAAAAACGATATCTACATCAAGAAGTAATATACTCTAATAAGTATTTTCATCTTAACTCTAGTCCTTAGGCCTCCGGGCTCAGTTTTTGTTTGAGTCAGGCAGAGCTATAATAAAGCCCTATGACTCCTTATAAAGCTTGTTAAACACAATGTGTGCAGTCTAACTGAGTCAGATTCATGATTCATGCACTGTACACAGCAGCATGTGCTGTTGATTTATGACCAAGCACAGTTCATAGTCAAAATTACAATTTGAGGGATAAAAAGATTAATTACTATTTGTGGCCTGCAATTTTGTGAGGCTAGTGGATTGCAGCTGTAGAATGATAGTGCTCTACATCAGTTTGTAGTCAGCCATTCACAGATTATTAAAGCTTTGCAAGATTAAGTGCTCCTCCTGCCTGGTTTGTGCTCAGGCAATATGCTAGACAAAAAAGGACCACAGGGATAAATCTGAAGCTAGCAATAGCTGGACATATGTCATAATTGCCAGTTTCCCATAAATCCACAGCCTGTATAGAAAGCAGTGCATGATGCAGACATCATATCATGACTGTAGTGATTGCTATATATGGCCTCAAGACCTGTAACTTTGTTACTGCTTCAACCATTTTTTTATTTTTTATTTTGCAATATACTGAGTAACCCTTTGACTCTTTCCCCCTCCCCCAGCCTAATTAAGGGTAGAAATAATAATAGCATGCGTGTGTAAAAACAAAAAAATAGAGTCAGGGATATGAGTCAGAAGAAATCCGTTCCTTATACTCCTTTAAAATGTGAGGTGGGTTTAGTCAGAAATGCCATACTTTGCTTTGCATATTTTTTTTGCTAGCGACTAATAGGTAGACTGACACACTGTTCTCTATACATTTCAGCTCTCAATGAACCAACAATAGATTATGGTTTCCAGAGGTTGCAGAAAGTCATTCCACGGCATCCAGGTGATCCTGAACGGTTACCAAAGGTTAGTTTTCGACAAGTTTAGAGTTTGTTGTCTGCTTTCAAAATGTATTTCAAATACCAGAAGTGCTACGTTGCACATTATTGAACACTATAAAAATAAAAAGGTATAAGAATGGAAACATACTAAACATAAACAGGTCGACTGCTTCAATAGATGTGTTTATCACCTTTCAATTTCTATTCTTCCTGCAACTTTATGCATGCATGTTGTCAAAATCCAAAATCTCTGCTGGGTAGTTTTTATTAAAAGAAGAATGGAATGGATTTTCTGATACAAATATTTTGGATTCTACAAGAGGGACATAAAACTTCCTGCGTAATGAAATAGTTCAATTAAACATTTTCCACTCCAGTAGCTTGTAGTGATTTCAATCTAAGCAGCCCCACTCTGATCTGTGATTATTTGACTCTTGTTTTCCTTTCATTTTCTAAAGCTCGATTCAGTTTAATCTTTTGTTTACAAAGCTTTTGTTATAAGTCCCTGACTTAGCAGGCTAACAAATGAAGTCCACATATTAATATCTAGAGGGACTTTTCATTTAAATTCAACAAAGACAAAAGCTGCCTGTGTTGTTTATGCACATGACATATCACAGAAATTTCATTTTGATGTAAAACATTAAAGATAAGTCATGCTTATAATTTTCCCCCTTTTTCTTTGATATAATTTTGTCTTCCCCCTTTTTATTGCAATCTCTGATTTTTCAAGGCAATCTTAAAAACAAATGAAAAATGCAGTCATATCATCATGACTGATTATTTTATATGCTCTTGTGTGCCCAAGTCTTGACCACCTCTGAGTTTTATTAACACAATAAAACCTTTTCGACATTACCCTTTTAATGCTCAGCATGAATGTAAGCAATATCATTTGGCTCCTCTTTTAATTTGTGAACATGCTAGCAATTCATATCAGATTGTAACTGTTAAAATAAGAGGCAACACACGGCAATGTTCTTTTAAAAATGTAGGCTTTTTCAAGTGGCCCACGCTGGCCCACCTTAGGTGCACTAAACAGCTGAAACAGGCTTCCACCCACATGTCATGGATGGATAGATGAATGGATGGGAAACTGGGAGTTCAAACAGGTC
>NC_138032.1:59136209-59246209 GCF_964106645.2 Podarcis pityusensis | reverse complement strand
ACAGCCAAATGTGATGCCTGTGCCTTTCATATCTCTACCATGTGTTTGTTTGTTTAATACCCATAAGACTACATCATTAAACCTCAAGCACTGATTTCACTAATTCAACACTAGAGCTACATGCTACAGCAGCAAACACCTTTTCTAGTCAGTCATAATTGAACAGCTGGATATAAAATGAATTATTATTTTTAGGCTCATATCTAACTTTGACTTTAAACCACATACACTGTTTCCTTCCAAAACAAAACACCTTCCTATCTCTGTGATACCTCCAACTAAATATAACAATGGCATCAGGCTATTATACTCTGCCCAGTTATCAGGTATTCGGTAAGGACAGATGCCACAGCATATTTGTAGTGTTGGGTATGTTTGTTTTTCCATTGCCTTTGTTCTGATGAACTATTTCAGTGTTAAGTGAAAAGCAATTTACTGTTATTGTTTTTAATTTACAGGAAGTATTACTTAAAAGAGCAGCTGACCTTGTTGAAGCCCTGTATGGCATGCCCCACAACAACCAGGTGGGTCCTCTCATGTGCATATATCGTCACATGCACACAATGTAGCAAATGGGCAGCTGCCCTTTGCAAACCTGGCAAAAAATTGATATGTTCTTCCAGTGCACCACATCGTTTTCCCAGCTACCTTAAGGGTGGTGGTATGAAGCAATATCTTAATGAAAATTGAGATTCATTTACAATTTTCTTTTCCAAACTTGTTTTCCTATCACAAGTGGTAATTAAGAATACAGTGGTACCTTGAGTTACAAACGCCTCAGGTTACAAACACCTCAGGTTACAAACTCCGCTAACCTGGAAGCATTACCTCGAGTTGAGAACTTTGCCCCAGGATGGGAATGGAAATCGTGTGCCAGCGGCGAAGCGGCAGTAAGAGGCCCCATTAGCAAAAGCACGCCTCTAGTTAAGAACAGTTTCAGGTTAAGAACGGACCTCCGGAATGAATTAAGTTCATAATTAGAAGTACCACTGTACGCGCCTAATGCTTAAGCTTAAACGTGGTCCAATATATTGGTGGCTAATGGAAATCGCTAGCTAAAATTACTACACGGCAGATAAATGTGTATTGTGTTGCAAACTACTGGAAATAATTTTGCTGCATTTTCCAAGTAAAGTACCTTTTTCTTCTTTAAATGCCACACTAGCAGAAATGCTAGATGGGATATTTGTACTATTTCTCTCTTTCGAGTCACCACTGGTAAGGTTTACAGGAATACGTACAGCAATTTGCCAAATGAAAGAGGCTGTAAACTTTTATCAAGAACACTGGCATCCATCAGTGCCCACTATAATCTTAGATTAACCTGCACCACAAAATTAGAGTATGTGGTGAAACAAGCAGACTGTATTACTTACTTGAAATTAATTCTTTTACAATTTTGCAGGAAATAATTCTGAAACGAGCAGCAGATATTGCAGAAGCATTATACAGTGTGCCACGCAATCACAATCAGATTCCAACACTTGCCAACACCCCAGCTCATACTGGCATGATGGGAGTAAATTCATTTAGCAGCCAGCTAGCAGTTAATGTTTCAGAAACATCACAAGCTAATGACCAAGGTATGTGAAGTTTTAATAATTATGTATCCAACATTTTGGATATTCCTGAAGTTGATCAGTATGTTCCACCTTCTTCCTTCAGTGGGATTCATGCATTCAATTAACCAGAGGTGTACCAATTATATTCAATGAAGTTTATTTTTTGCTTTTCGATAGAGAATCTTTATTGAAAATATTGAATAAAATACAAAAAGCTTATAAGAATTAACAGTGCACTTTTCTACGTGTCTACTCGGTGCTGTAATCCTATGGCCATTTACTTGGAAGAAAGCCATAAGTATTATTATTATGAAACATGATTATTGCTTATAACATAACTGATTAATTAGAAACATATTAACTTCTAATATAGCGAAAGATATAGTTGTGCCTAAACCTTGCAGAGATCAACAGAGCAAGTACGTTCTGTCTGATGCCACAATTCTAAACGTGCTTAATAAGGGAGTGAGTCCAGTTGAATGCAGTGAGACTTAACTTTTGTGTAACCATGAATAGGATCGCAGCGTAATATTCCTGGATCAGGGCCACTAAATTCTTGCTGCTGTCCAAATTATGTGTGTCTGTTGAACTTACTTGTATCATATTGATATCATAAATAAATCCAGGCTGGTTTTCACTGAAGCATGGGCACCCAGTGGGAGCACTTGCTTATATTTAGTGTGTAAAAATATCAGTTGTAACATTGAAGATTAAAATAAAAAGCAGCTTTTTGCAGCAAACAGGTCTTTCCTTTCTATTTTTAGCCCTTCCCCTCCTGTTTCTGCCAATTTTGGCATTTGAAGTCCCAAAAAGGCTGAAAGTTCGTTCAGCATGTTGGTACAAACCAGCAACCAAGCCTTCTGATAATTACCACTAAAGACAAATGTGACGGAAGCTGACACAATGGGATCGAAGGAAGCTTTTTGTTGGCTTTCTCTGCCAGGAGCAGAGGCAACACAGAATGATCCTCAATGATTTAAGTAGGGTTGGCGTGATAAGGTTATCTTGAACTGTAAAGAGATGATAGGGCAGTAGCAGACAACTTAGACCAAAGCAGTAGCAGACAACTTAGACCAAAGCTGTGCAATCAATTAAAAGTGTGTAATGTATGATGCGGAAGGGAAACCCTTCACCCCCTAAATAATAACCATTTTCTTGGGATGGGTTTCTCTCTCTCTCTCTCCACCTAACACAGTAGGTTACAGTCGCAACACAAGCAGTGTTTCCCCGCGAGGATATGTTCCGAGCAGTACTCCTCAGCAGTCCAATTACAACACAGTCAGCAATAGCATGAATGGATATGGCAATGCTGGCATGCCCAATCTTGGTGTACCTGGTTCCCCTGGATTTCTTAATGGCTCTTCAGCTAACTCCCCTTATGGCAGTAAGTGTCTTTTTCTGGTACATGTAGCCATTACATAGATTCTTTATTTGTTACAAAAAAATATAAATATATATACTTTATTTTGATTTTTCTACAATGTGAGCTACTGGATAAAAGGAGGGGTGACTCTGGAGGCTGGACATTTAAAAAAACAAACAAAAACCAATTAAAAAAACCATGGCAAATATATTGGTATATGCCAAACAATAATCTTGGTTAAAAGAGAAAAGAAAAAAAGAACTAGATTGGACTACAAAATCTGCAACCAAGGTCCAACACAAAAGAGTTTGCCTGTTATCCAGAGTGTGGCAAGCCAAAGCTTTTTTTTTTCTTCATATATAATTTCCCCCCACTATTATAAGAGAGACAAGGCCCTATCAATCTCTTTTTCCCCCTTCCCTCCATGTTTGCCATAAAATCCACAATATGAGTCCTGATTATTTTTGCTTTATTGCAGTAGTGCCGTCAAGCCCTACCATGGCAGCCTCTTCGGTCACCCTCCCTTCAAACTGTAGCAGTACACACGGCATTTTCTCATTCTCACCTGCCAATGTCATCTCTGCAGTGAAACAAAAGAGCGCCTTTGCTCCTGTTGTCAGGCCCCAAGCTTCTCCTCCACCATCTTGCACCAGTGCAAATGGAAATGGACTTCAAGGTGAGCTGGATCTCTGTATCATTTTTTTGTGTAATTGCAGATTATTATTTTTAAAAACAAAACACTAGAACCTAACATTTTTAGATCTAAAAGGGAAAAAGAAGTATTTTTATCACTGGCAAATATTAAAAGACAAAAAAAAAAAAAACCCCAGACTTCAAAAATGAGGTGCTTATTTTTTATTTTTTAAATGGCTTTGCATTGCAGGGGCAAGACCTTGGTATTAAATACAGTAGCACAAAACATAGCCAATCATTTTACCATACAGTGGTTAAACTTTAAGCTTTGTATTAGAATAAATACTAGCTGTTTTTCCAGCATTTCCCCTTAAGGTTTCGTGCATTAATTTTTAAAATAAACACACAACCCTGAATGTCTCTCACAGATCAGATGTGTTCCTTTTTCTTCTTTATACTGCATGCATTTTTGATAGACACGTTTTAATCGGCAGCATTTCAAGATGTGCTGTTTCTCTACTTGTGTCACTATTTGAAACTTGAAGAACCTTACAGACGTTTGAAGCTGTTGTTCCAACGTAGCTTTTGTTCACTCTCAAGATTCCTAATGAGGTTTTTGTGCTCTTATTGGAACTTATTCCAGCTAAACTGTCCATAAAAAGAGGAAAATCAGGACAAATAACTATAAAATAGCTTGTAGAATTTACATAGCTACTTGAAGTCATTAATACTAAGTGTGAAAATTTATAGAGGGAGCCGAAACAACTGCAAAGCCTCTTATTAAAGAGACTGCTTTGCATGTGTATCACTGCCATACCTTTTTCAACGCAGGACCAACACCTGCCTCAACTGAGCCAGCCTGAACTGTAACTCTTAACGGACACCAAAAAGCATGCTCTAAGCACTTAACACGGCACAGCCTGGGTAGAGTGGAGCACAACTAGTATTGATTTATTTACACTGCAGCCACCATTCACTTTCTGAGAATCAGGAAAGAATAAAAAGTCCTGGATCACAAAGGCATACATTTACATTTTAGGCTCTTTGTCTTATAAAGAGAATACCATCATCATATATTTCAACATTAGCACTGAGCTTACCTTTAGATGTATAAATATCATTGGTAGGACTGGAAAATGACTTGAGAAGATCAATCTAATTTATGCCAATAAAGATGCTACCCCTTAGGGATTTTTTTTATCTCAATTACCTGCAAAATATCCAGTGATGGAAATATACAAGCTGTCCAGACCAACTAACTGATCTGTTTGCTACTCTATTTTTCTAATGTTTGAACTCAAACATTTTTGTATTCTATTTTAAGATTAAAAAATCAGGAATATAATCTGCAATACTGAAAAGATCCTAAGGTTCACAAAGAAATGTGGGTACGTTTGTACTTACAGAGTCTTTGGTGAAAAGGCTGGATAGGATTGCTGCCTAAAAGCACCTGTCTGTCAGAGAGGGCCAAAGGCAACTCCTTGTTTGCCTCTGATCAGATCATTAAAGCATTAGCAAGTGTTGAGAGTTTTGAAATCTCTGGTCCTTATCATCTAAACACATATGCATAACCCCAGCAAACTTTGTTTGCTTGTTTACCTGCTAATTACTTCAACAGGAGCCTCTGAATAGAATTGTTTCTTCTCTTGAAACAAATACGCATTTGGTGAAGCTAGTTAATTTTTTAAAAAACGGAACAAAAACTTTAATAACAAATGCAAGGTGCAAAGTAGGGTTTGTAAATTTTGTTAGAAATCTGCAACCATTTCAATAAAAGTTTAGCAAAGGGGTATTTCTTTCATCCCAATTTATGTTTCCTGAGCAGAGCTTTTGCTTCCACACTCCCAACTTTACATTTGAATTGAGAGGTACACTTGGGATAGCAGATTGTAGAATCTGAGTGGATGCACACCCTAGCTGGGTGAGGGAATTCCTGAGTTTTCAGGGTTGGAAGACAAACCAGGTTCTCCCTTCATGGTCTCCGCCATCCCTTGCATTCTTTAACTTCTATCACTCCCACTTCTTCTCTTTCAGCTCCTCCCCTCCCACTTACTGGAAATATGTCAAGTCACTTCCTCTCCTCCCCTTTTCTGTGGCATCATGGGAGAAAGACCCTAAATCCCTCCTTTCTCCCATTGTTCTATGCAGGAGTCTCTGGAAATTTACCAGTGCCTCAGACCTTTCTTCCTCCCTCCTGGCTGTAGTTTAAAAACCCCAAACCAATTTAGGAATCCTTTAAAGGCCTCCTCCTCCAAGATCTACCACTGATCTCAGGAAATGTGAGAGGTAATTATGAATACAGTTTACTGAATATGTAAACCTTCTTCCAATAAATTTCTCTTGACTGCCTCAGTATATTGTCTGTTCCCAAGAGTTACCTCAAATTCACAGACTTTCCTCAGATTTTCCTTACCACTGAGATTACAAAACTTCCATTGCACCTATGCACAGCAAATTGTTTTTCTGTAGAAGAATGCACATAGTTTGGGCCAGTTCTAATGATGTAAGGAATGCGGGGGGAATGGAAGCATAGTGTTATGAAAGAATATATTATCAACAGTACTTTTAAATGCATACATCCCTCCAATGCTGCAGCTGCACTAGGGCAACAAAACAAATTTCCAGAATTCTGAAGAGCAAAATTTCCTGTACTCATTGGGTCAGAGGGTGGGCTTTTTTGGGGTGGGGTAGGGAATAAAAACCGCTTTTAAGCATGCAGAATGAGGCAATCACACAGGTACCACCTTGATATTTTTACAGGAAGTATTTCCTTAAAAAGCAGTCCCAGTTGCAGATGGCATACTCTGGTTTCTCTTTAGATCGTAAAAATCTCTCGCATGGTGGGGAAGGGGATGCTCACCTGACCTGTGGTCAGTCATGTTGCTACTACTTACCAGAAGCTAGAGGGAAAATGCAGTGGGACGCTTGGTATGGTGAAATCCAGGGTCCTTGACAGTACATTTGCATCAACGCAACTGACTGGAGCTCAGGTAAGCTCCGCCACCCCCACCATGCTGTCCAGTACTGAGCAGCCCTACATGAAAACCAAGGTTGCATCAAAAACATATCTCCCCAGAGAGAAGGATTGACCTACACTTCTCTTTCTAGTGAGGTACATATGGAAGTGACTTCCAATGTAAATGCAAGGTAGCATTGTCCCATCATTAGGTTTGGATTTTGTTGAGTTGCTTGCTGGATGAAGTTATTTTAGATATGTACACCACAGGCTGGAATAGCACGTATATAAATTTTAGAAATAAACAAAATGCATTCCCTACACACCCATAGGTAGCTTCTATTATTACCAAAAAACCAGGGGTGAAGTTATTTTTTAAAAATGTGCTAAAGCAGCATGTGTGAAACTTTTGCTCCTAAACCATTTAGTTACTTTGATAATTCCACCTTTAACATTTCTCTTGAGAGTAGCTTCAGGGACAGACCTTCAATTTATATGATAGTAAACCAAGGACATGATTTGCCTGGGTGTGTGAAAGAAACACAGTGAACAGGGCATCTTGAAAAAAGAAAATAGGATTTTCCCTTATGGGCCCCAAATGTATACTTGGTAGGTTCAACCTCCATTTTATTCTGTTAGAGACTGTAATGATGTGGAGGCCCATAATGCTTTCTTTTGGTGGCCCTTGGCGAATATCCAAACTTCTTTCCACCTACCTAAGTGCTTAAATTGTGTGGTTGTTTTTAATTATATAGTTTGGCAAAAGTGTAAATAAGTAAAGAAAAAAAGACAGACTTATTGGGTATTTGATACTTTCTTTATCTTGCCAATTAATAAATCAGTATTAAAGCTTGATGGGCAAATGCAATTAAACTTTGACACTAGGATCCTATTAATCCTGGTCTCCTCTAGGTCACTTCTAAAGCCTGACGTTCTTACTGACACATTAAACCATTCCCCCAAATTACTTTGCTGTCCAAAAAAATGCAGCATTTGAAATACAGCATTGGTGACAAATATAAGCTAATATAAAATTATTCTAATAGTTTCAGAAATCATAGTTTTTCAGCTGTGGTGATGAAATAAACTGATCTTGTGTTAACCAGCTCAGATGGCACCAGAGAAGTGGACATTTACAGCCACTCTTATGGAGCCAGAAAGGTCCCACAAATCTTTTCCACACCCTCCCTAACTTAAAGGCAAACTCACCCATGTACACACTCGTGTTTGAATTGTCCCTACTCATACAAACTCATTTAACCAAATTGTCCTGAATCTAGCATGCCATAAGCAGAAAGCAGGAGCAGTTGGGAATCAAATGCAGCACCAAACATGTTTGAATGTACTATCAGTGACCACAAACCACAGCTTACTTCACCTTAAGCAAATTACTTTTCAGTAAAAGGAATTTAGTCATTGAACCATTTGCAATTTAGTGATGTACACACACGTGTGAAGCAGTCCAAAAACAAACCTGCACATAATGCTAAACCATATTTTATCATTCTACACATGAAAGCCTCGTGCTCTTGCCCTTCCCTGCTCCTCCTCTGACATGGCCACGAGGAGGAGATGAGAAGCTTTCACATTCTATTTCAAGAAACTATAGTTCCTAGTTTGAACCAGGAAACACGGCCTGGTTTACGTGTTACATTAAAAACATAGTTAAAAATCAATTGTGATTTAATGGTGAATACTCCATGTGTTGGTGCATGCTGTTGAAAAGTTATTGCTCTGCTTTTCCCTACTTCTGCTACACCACCAGGAAACAATCCAGAGTCTGGCTGTCTCAGTGTCCAGACCCAGGCTCATGGTTTCTCTACAAACAAACCATGAGTGGTAACCAAGACTTATTAGCTTATTGTTTGTGGTTTCTTTTGATGGAACAAAACACGAGTCCAGGTTCTGATATCACAACAAGCGAAATCCTAGCTTGTTTCTCAGCTGCATGGCAAGAGCTTGGGAGGAGTGGAGCAATAACTTTTCAGCATTTTGTACCAGCATGCTGCACATTCACATTTAAAACTAGTTTGGTTTTAACTGATTATGATGTATGTTCTGGCCCAATCACAGCTGTGCTTGAAGCTTGAACACTGAATTACTATTTTTTTGGTCATTATGTGCAAATACAGCTATCGTATGCTAAGCAAATTTCAGCTGAAGCAAACATTGGCATTTTAGGAATGGCTAGTTTGTGTCATGATCCCAACCATGAGCAGTGGCTTGACACAGAAGAGGAGCCTGCCAGGTCAAGAGGACTGGCCGCACAATTTTCAAATATGCTGGACCTAGACTCAGACACCAACCTAAGCCTGAGCTAGAACCTGTCAGCTAATATCCCACTGAACCAAAGACCTCGGAGTGGAACCTCCCGAGATAAAATCCCTGGAGAACCCAGTACTCTTTACACCAGGGGGACTCACATTCACAATGCCCTGCTTATCAGTGTCTACAGTGAGTAAGGTGGGAGCTCCAGGCCAGAAGACTACCGCTTTAAGTATACAGTATCTCCATTCCTCAGGAAGTGGTCAGAATCTGAGAAGGGCAGCCTGAGTAAAGAGGGGTGGAAGGCTTTAGCTGTGCTCTAGATCTTGTCAGAGCAATTACCAATTTATCCATGGTCCTGTGACTCCGACCTGAACAGATTATGGCTAGCCTGCTCACTCCTAAGGGGCTGCCTTGTCTTCTGTGGGCTCCCATGCAGAGACAGAACAGGGCAGTACACTTGCTGCTTCTTTCATGTCACCTTAAAAATTAAATGAGCAAAGCAAATTATCGCCTCAGGTATGGTGCTTCTGCTATGGCATCTCTCCTGTGCTCTATACAGTAGGGTTAGGGCACAGGAGTAATGGAGGGAATAAGATAATCCTCCCATGCTGGGAATTCTGCTTCCTCAGCAATGCTAATGACCACTGTTCCAAACTCCCAATAACTACAATAAAATAACACAGTTGGGATATTAAGCCAGCAAAACTATGGATTTAAGATTTTGGTTCCATTTCCTTCCCGCTAAGACACCAGATAGTCTTTATTGCACTCCTTCCATCCTGCATGCACAAAACTAATACCTATGTTGATCTACAAATACCGTGCAGGGTACCGATGTTGTAGACCAGGGAGACACAAGTGTGAGAAACTCTAGTCAAAAATGTCCATAATGAACACTATTAACTAGGTCTTAAGGGTATGTAGATTTGAATCACACACAGTGGCATTTATTGGCTTGTCTAATGCAGAGATCAGCCTTGCAGACAATTACCAAAGGTGTGGTCACTCACAATATAATCATGTCACCTGCCCATCTCCTCTCACATTCTTCCACTAACATTTGGAACCCAGGAGCTCAGAGAACGATCCCTGTGCCTTCCAACTCTTCAACAAGAAAATGCTTTCAGGGACCAATTCCCTGGCAATGCTTCCACTTCTTCTGGATACAGAAAACCAGACTGTGGTGGCAATGGCCTTGACACCACTGTGCAAGTCTGAAGGCAGGTGGCAGAGAGAAGCTGATATGACAGCAACCAGCATTGATCCTCTCTTTCAAACTATGTATTCACTGCCACTATATTAACCCAAGTGCTAATATAAAGCAGCATTTGAATGACCGACTACACAATTAGCTTGGGTTCTCCCTTCTATAGCCACAAAAACTTTTAAGCTAGGAGAGTTTGCATAAGTGTGTGCCACTATCTAGTTTGCCACTTGGGAGCACACTGAGGGCACAATTGTTAATTCACCTTCCAGGTGAGCATGCGAATTGCAGATTGCATGACTGGGGTAGCTCAAATCATTCTTTGCCAAAATAAATAAAACAGCATGAACTGCGTAAATCTCCTCTGCTTTTTCAGACCAAACAACATCCTTTTTTTCATTTGCTCTTCCTTGCAGTATAACATGAAAGTCCACATCACAGTTTGTCACCATTACATTTCACTCACTATATTTCCTGAACATAAGCAAGCAGCATACTATTTTTTTCCAAGTGTTGTGCTATTAGTTCTACCATGCCTAAGACTAAATTACTTTACTTGCTTTGTCAATAGTGAAAAATATGAAAGAATACTGCAGATAAATACTTTGAAAAAAGACTATTTCCGCGACAATCAGAAACTAAACTTGTGGGAATCATATTTCACCACATACCTTTAAAATACATTTCACATATTAAATTCGGGTTGATTTCTAAATATATATTTTTTGCAGATTAAAATTAAGTATTTTGGTTTAGTATAAAAATGAAAGACCTGCATCTAAATAATGTTGTCTCTGACAGTGATCAAAGGCTCATACATTTGAAAGCAGCTCTATAAATAAATGGGGTTAAGTCACATCAAGATATGCATGAGCTCAGAGTTTAGACCAAATGTAGCTAACCTGTGGCTTATATGTAATTGGTATTCCTGTGGTGAATGCCTTCTACCCTAGTCACAGGCAGAAACCAAGGGGGGCCTTGATAGTGTCAGATTTACGGGCCATGGTTTGCACTACCTAAGGATTGTGAGCAAGCCAGGGAAGGTTCAGTGTGGTGTGGGCAGATGCTGAAAGAGTGAAGGGTCCCTGTTCAGAAACCCAATAAAAAAGAAATAAAAGATTACGTGCACTGAATATGTAGCATCAGGAGTTTTGGTGCGTCTGGCAGAAACCTATGCTTTGCCGTCTCTTCATGTCTACTTTGCCTCAGTTTTTAGAAAGATGATTAGAGTATGCATTTGTTTCCATATGTTAATAAGGACAAGGGTTTTGTAGGTTTATATGCAACAAGAGCAAGAGATATGCATGAACATGTGGGATTGTATATATGAATAAGAGGAAAGATATGTAGCTGTGTGTGCACTGAAGACTGTTTGGAAACATGCTTTAGCAGGGACCAATGGTTTTCCTGTATATCTGCTCAGAGCGCATCCTGCTTGATTTGTTTATACATCACATTTGTATTCCATCTCCTTCCATGGAGCCCAGGGTGTTGCTTTTCTCAAGTTTATTCTAATAACAACCCTGTGAGGTAGGTTAGGCTAAGAAAGAGTCCCTGGTCCAAGTTAATCTAGCGACCTTCCATCTACAGGTATTTGAGCCAGGTTTCCCCAGTCAAAAACTCTAGTCGCCCAAGTTTGGTTGTCACTAGTACACTGAAAACAGCAATCAGCTTGTGTGTTTGATGGCATTGGTAATAGTGTCTTTGAGTTTATGCCCTGTTTGCAAGACTGTATATTTTGGAGAACATAACATTTTTTCAGGAGAAAATAAATTTCCCAGAAGTATGGTGAGGAAGGGCATCAGCCTCTTTAGGAATACCCAACTAAACTAAACCCTAAACTGCATTTTATAGTCATTTTAAAAAAAATGGGCCATGGAGACTATTGGAACCATGTTTCCTCTTCTGTGCAGCTATTTCACTGGCAATACAGGAAGGTGAAAATTGGCTGAATGTTGCATTCACCACTGTTGGCCCTAATTTAACAGAATACTTGCTACCAAATGGTAATAGTGTTATTAGTATTTATTGCTGTCAATTAATGGCAGAGAGAGCTCGCTGCTGCCGCAGATAGCCAAGGCTCTGCTCCATCCCTTGCCAATGAGCTGCAGTTACCACAAGGGAACATTTACTGGCCGAAAACTGTGAGCAGCACATCACTGTGCCCCCATCATTTGGCATTGTTTCTCCCAGCCCTGATGGCAGCATTGTGCAGGAGCTAAATATACTGGAACGCTGCCATATTGGGGGAATTCACAGCTGGCAAGAACTGGCTGCAATCCAAGCAGTGGCACATAGGGGTCGAAATGGAAGAGAGTCTGGTTGTTAGGCTCCATCTGCAAGCCTGTGACTAATCTTTCCATGTAAACAAAGGCATGCTCAAAACTTTCATGTACAGGATTTGCCTAACCTCGTAAGTTACATCTAAGGCTGGCAGTATTCACTGTGAAAAAACTACAGAAAAGTTACTTACCCCCCCCCCCCAGCATCATTTTATCCTAGAAAAAATAAACAATCGACCAGTATTTTACAAGCAAGCTGCAAACTGTATGAGAAAACAAGACTTACCGCATAGGGTGAAGGCTGTCTTGCATGCTGTTCTTCCCCTAAGCCAAAGGTCCATGAGTACAGCAGCAGAATTCATGGAGCTACTGCTCAGCACAGACATTCAACTCATCCTCATCGTTCCATCTGTTCTGTGGGGAAAGGAATCCATGAGCACCACTACTCACATGAATCTGAATTTTAGTCAGTGGGACCACACTGGTTACTGTACAGTACAAGGGTTACTGAGTCACCCTTTGTGACACATTGGCATGCATATAATACAATATGGTCAATCAACTGCACAGGGGCTGCTAGTGAAATAGGTAGCATGTCTGTGGCACTCCCGGGCAAAGGAAAAGCCTATCTCCATTCCAATCTGCCTTTCCTAAATTATGTTCCTCCTTTGCTTCATGACTCAGTACAGGAGCCATGGTGGGGAGAGGCGCTGCACTGTGCCTCTCCCAACCGCGGCTCCTATGCCTGCTCTTGCAAGCAGCAGAGGCGGCGGCGGAGGAACGAGCAGCTTGAAAGGAGCCCTTTGCGCTGGCGGCAGCGGAGGAACGAGCAGCCCAAAAGCAGCCCTTTGGGGCTGCTTGTTCTTCCTCCGCTGCTGTCGCCACCACCAGGTTTGTGGTGTGGTGAACCGGCTTATACTCGAGTCAATAAGTTTTCCCAGTTTTTTGTGCTAAAATTACGTGTCTCGGCTTATATTCAGGTCGGCTTATAGTCTAGTATATACAGTACATGGGTGGCCAGACAAAGAGAGTGTATTACATAAGAAATACAACCAGCTTTCAGGAAAACCCGCAACAGCAAATCTGAGATAAATTGATATTTTTTGAGATTAATGAACTGGGAAATTGAAGTTCGCATCACTACATCAAAAAATGTATTAATGTTTCTTGTACATTAATTAATGAGAATGATCAAGACAAAATTTAAACACCATAAGGTTAAAACAGCCCAAATTATACTCTTGCCAAGGAGATAACTAGAACATAATGACAAAATTTAGCTTCTCCCTGTTTAACAAGCCCAGTCCTTTCCCTTGATATACCATATGTACGGCACAGCTACCACAGCGTCCAGTATTAGGAAAGTGTGCCCCGATCGCTTTTAATATCCAGAGAAAATCCCTGTTACAGGTCTTTGCTGACATATGCATTAGGGTCTACTGGCCCATTCTTGGACGAGACACAGGGGGGCCACCAAATGACTTGTCTCTCCTAAGTGCTCTGCATAGTATTCTCCCAGTGCTGAAGTAGCAACAGTGGTGGCTACTAACCTAAATACATGGGCTGGTGCCAGTTCCCAGTGCCAGAACAAAGGGACTCAGATCTCTTTGCATCACTACTGGGTACCTTGATCCTCAGCTTTGTGTGGCGCACACAGACTAACAAGGGATTGGGCTCTAAGCATTTTTTAAGAAACAAATTGAGCTAGCAAGTGTAAGATTTTAATCTCATGTCTTTTTTTATAGTGCTTTGACAGATTCCAAAGCAGGTGTACTATACTTGACTTTGATCTCAGAAAGTCATTGACTTATTAAAGTCAGCATACTATTAGGATAAAGTACAATTAACAGAATGTCAAAATTGAGGCTTTCCACTTAGGCTTGAGTGCTTGGAAAAAGAGAAAAAGCTAAGGTTAGTCAGATTTTCATTTAGGGAACTTGAGAAGTGTCTGGTCCTTGATTGGTAAGTGAGCTGGCCTTGTCTGACATTACCAAAAGTGACCATGTTGTTTCTCAGCTGTCAACATAGGCAGTCTCCAGGGAGTCTGGGCCACTGTTTGCCATTAACAAAACGCTAAGAGAAATATCACACATGTGGGAGGCAGGATGCTTTGCACAAAAAAATGTCAGAATCCTTTTCATTTTAAAAGTGAAGTCTTTACAGAATGCTCTGGTAGGAAAGTCCTATTTTAAAAATAATTTAAAATGTTTGAGTGGGGAAAACAAAACCCCTTCCCTCATTGGATATCCTGATGTACTAGTAACAAATGACAAAAACAGTCTGGCAGCTACTGCATGCAAACTATGTTGTAATATTAAATGTTGAAAACGTCCACCATCAGTCCACCCAGATTTTAAGAAAACACACACACACACATCCTATCATGCTCTGTGATCCAGAGATGATGATCTACATGCAGTAATCAACTTCTGTATGCATCACAGCTCATTTCCTGGTGCAATACTCTTGCATGCAGAGGGTATGTTTCACATGTGGAAATGTTTCACACCACTAATCCAGCACATAACTTTGGCAAGAACATACATATCTGCCTGCAAAGCGGCAGGAGCTGTATTCTCCCACCCCCAGCCACAGTCCTCTGGATCACAGCCCATATATTATGTGAAATAGGTGGATGTCCCTAAATGTTTTGTGGAAGTTGGTACTTCTGGGAAATATTTGTGCATGGTGGGATTTTTCTTCTTCTTTGCAAGTTCTACTAAGGCTTATACACATATTTAATAGTTCTTTTTCTCTTTCTTTCAGCTATGTCTGGGCTTGTAGTCCCGCCAATGTAAATTCATTTTTGTTTACCTACCGTAGCACCAAGCTTCAGAAGATGAGCTTTTTAGGGGACAAGTTTAGTATATAAGACATGCTGATGGAAACAGTATCTTCAAAATACAATCAGCAAAACATTGAAATGCTACAAAAAAAACTTTGTTTAAAGATTTTATTTAAACTACTAAGAATCAACATGCAAACAATCAACTTCTTCATGAACTATTCCATTTTATTAACTGAACTTCTCTCTTATTTTCACATTTCTTGATCCTGAAGAATAAGGAAAAAGCGACGCCTATTTTGTATAAAGTTTCTGATTACGTCTTGGCTATGTCTAGTACTTGCTATGTGTCGGGAAAAACTTTGTGGATGCACCATTTTGATTATCATGAAACACTGATGAAAAACGCCTCCAAAACATTTTTCTGTACTCATAACTAGATTCACAATGGTTGTGTATCTCTATAATGTGAAATATTTTTTTGTGGTGAAAAAAGGGGGCCAAGGAGGTATGAGCCATCAAAACTGGAAAAAAAAGGATGAATATATGATTTGGGAAAATTTTGGGAGCTAGGGAGGGTGGGAGGGTTTATCATTGCTTAACTTCATCTTAAGGAAATGGAACTTTGTAACTTATTGTAGTTAGAAATTGTAACTTTGATATTGAATTCTCTTGCCTTCAACAAGCACACTGACAGAGAAAAAAATGCTACTGTCTGTTGGTTAAAAAAATATACTTCCACTGCTAGAGCTTCCTGTTAAGCAAGTGTGATCTGCAACATTTTTTCAACTTTTGCTAGCACTGTATACTATTGCATTCTTAGGCTACTGTGAAGTCTATGTTTCTTGTACCAGAAAATTGTCCTTTTGACTTCTAGATCCTTCTTCCCTAATGTGTTTTGTATGTGGTTATAAAATTGTAGACTTTTGTGATTTTGCCAAAGTTGTAGCTAAATATTTATACACTTGTCTTGAATTTTTTTCAGATCCACTTAAATATTTAGATCAGCAAATTTTATTCCTTATAAAGATAAGGAATAAAATAGTCATACATTACAACACTTTCTTTCACATAAACACTTGCAATCTACCAAGGGAATTTATTTTGTAACATATTGATTATAAATATTGTATTTATCTTTGAAATTTTGTATATTGCTTTTTATCATTTTCTCCCCCCCTTGTATGTATGTTTTTTCGTCATTTGACTGGTATTGTGATGCTGTGAAAAGCATTAAGCCAAGAACAGCTGCCTTCATGTGTTTCTGTTAAAATAAATTTGTGTTCATTCATTTCATTTGTATTTCAGAAAGTTGTTATTTGTTTGGACTTTCCATCCTTTTTGTTGTTTTGAGGGAAAAAGCATTGTTTATTTTTATATTATTTTTAAGTTATCTGAACAAATGATTTTGAAATAAAGTTGTTTGTTGTATAGTTAAAACGGAATTGTGCCACATGGCTGTAATAAATACTAGTAGAATACGTGCATGTGATGCAGCCACAAGAAAAAGAAGATTCTCCTATTTTGTGTTAGCATTTTTGTTTTTTAAAAAAAATCCTGTTTTTGTCTCATGCCTTATTTTCTTTTTTTATCTTTAAAAAAAAAAAAAAGATTGTAAAAAGTCATTTTACCTGTCACCCCATGACTTTGCCACATAGCTGAACTGTGTTTACTGGGAGGGAGGGGGGAACCAGAGGCCTAAAAGCTTATAAAATAAAAATCCACTTCTGATGTTTTACTTAAAAGTGTTTGCCACATTAACTACTTGGATGCCTTAAAAGCAGACTTCTGAAGAACTTTTTGTGCTGTTTTATCATGGGCCTACACCACAATTAATCGCTACTTCATCTGGATGATTTATGGTGTAAAAAAAAAAAAAAGCACAAACCTGGGGTACAATCTTCTAATTTACTGCACTCATCTATTGGAGGGGTGATGCTTTACCAACCCCATGAAAATGGCTGGTTGTAGGACCACAGCAGTGCTTGGTTGATTGCATCCCTGGTGTACAACTGTGTCACTCCTTTGTGTGTCTGCTTTCTGCTGCACTCTGCATATTCTGTAACCCAGCACTGTTTAACAGAGAGAAAGGCTTGTATGCAATTCGGATCGTGCACAATTTTTATAAGTTGTTTTATTTACAGATTCCACACGCCCCCCCCCTTTTTTTGGTAGCAAGACCTACAGCGTTGACTGTAATTTATAAACTGGAATGACCTCTTCAATAATATCGTGCCTGTTAGTGCCAATCCTTAGACAGCTGGTCCCCCGCTTTCTTTCTTTGCACTAAATGCTTTGTAAATGCAGCACTGCAAAAACATTTTTTCTGCAAACTGCAGCAGAATTAAAGTTCTAAGCAAAAAGGAGGGACCATTTTTTAAATACGAAAAATGCACATTTTCAGGAAACGTTTATAAAAGGTTTGAAAACTGAAACGATATATCACAAATAATTAGCCAATAAGGTTAGCTAAGTGGGAAAGCCTAAGAAGTCACTTTGAAACTGAATTGCCTCAGTTTTATTTTATATAAGTAAGGTTTTGATCTTAAAAAGAAAGGTCATATGTACATCTTAAGAAAGTTTGCAAGTTTCTTCATAAACGCAATCTTGTTTGTGTTTTAGATTAATTAGTCAATGCACTCATTGCTTCATTGTCTCCAAACGGAAAACTTCACTAAATGGTAGATTTTACTGTTAAAGACCCTACAATAAGATTGTTTTATCTGTACATTTTTCAGATATTTAACTGTATAAAAATGTTCATTTTACACAATATTTAATTAAAGTATTTCTTGTCTGTGAATTTCACTTCTGGTAATTTTTCAGGTTTGATTATTAAAATAGCCAAAAACACAAGCCACCAACAGCTGGGACTGTTAATTTCATTCTGAAAGTGTTAAGAATGTACCCCCCCCCCAAGGCTTAACTAACGTTCACTTCTATAAAAAAAATCCTTCCAGTAGCACCTTTAAGACCAACTAAGTTAGTTCTTGGTATGAGCTTTCGTGTGCAAGCACACTTCTTCTATGTACTTCTATGTACACGTACAACGTGTTCACTTCTATGTACACGTACAACACTAGATGTTTCATCACTTGAGCTTCTGTGAGCTGTTTCCAGGGAAAAGGGCTGTGTTTGACCTGATGTCAGGTGAAGCAAAAAATGCTGTTGTGTTCTACTTGTGATAAGTTTGTCACATACCCCCGCACTACATCACACTGACAGCACAATCCTATGTCCTAAGCAACCTTAACCTGTCGAATTCAGCAGGGCTTACTTCCAAGTAAGTGAGGTTAGGACTGCAGCCTTAAATGTTGCTTTCATTCACTGATAAATATGCACATGTGAGTTCTCCCCGTGATAAAGTGAATTCAGACATGTCAAACAATAGCAGTCGCCTCCGTACTTGGGTGCACCCAGGTAACTGCTTTTGCTGGGCATCATGATGCTTATGCAGGTGACTGGAAGAGTACAAGGATGTGTTCAGGTGGTGGGGATATACACTTATTTGTGCAAAAGCCACAATGGCATCAAGTAAAATTGCATTACTTTTTATGATGTACTAGTAGGATGTTTCCTTGCATGGCACCAAAGTTGCTTGGAAAAGCCATTGCCCCAAGCCCCCTTACTCATCTCTGTGTTTTAGTCACAAAAAGCACCAATATGCAAAACAATGTTGCATTCTTCTGCCTTTTAATGCAATATGGGTTTAATAGCTTAGAGCATGGGTAGGCAAACTAAGGCCCAGGGGCTGGATCTGGCTCAATCACCTTCTAAATCCGGCACGTGGATGGTCCAGGAATCAGTGGGGTTTTACATGAGCAGAATGTGTCCTTTTATTTAAAATGCATCTCTGGGTTATTTGTGGGGCATAGGAATTCATTCATATTTCCCCCCAAATATAGCCCAAAATATAGCCCCAAAATATACCTAGTCCGGCCCCCCCCCAAGGTCTGAGGGACAGCGGACTGGCCCCCTGCTGAAAACGTTTGCTGACCCCTGACTTAGAGCAACAGTTCAATTTATGTATGTCAGTAAACAATATTCATTTTTAAAACCCTTTATTAATAGTTTGACCCTGTGTGGACAAATATGGATATATATAACTTCCCTTCCTAGCAAACAGATGACCCATGAGCATCTACTTAATTGCTCAAATTTTGTGCATTTTATTAAAAAAAATCCTAACTCTAAGAAACCAAATAAAGCATTTCCATTTTACTGGGCATTTAATCAGATTCTAAAAAGAGCAAATCCTGCTTTTGTCGCAACAAATCAGGAGAAAAAACATCCACAGCTATGTCTATTCTTTTAAAAAATAAAATGTATATCCCCTCCTTTATAATGGATGATTTCAGAGCAGGTCACAACTATACAATTCATTAAAAACATTTCAAAGCCATAGGTCACAGATAGCCATAATAAACATAGTTCTCCAGTTATACTCAAGAAATGTAAGCCAAATAAGATTCATACAAAAGACTAGCGGAACAAAATAGTTTTTGACCAGTACTGAAAGCTGCTAAGTGTCACCACTCAGCTAACTTTAAGTGGGATGGACTGAAGAGACGGTCGAGGACATATAACTGGGAAGACTCTGCCATGAGTTTTCTGGTTATTTGTTGTTGAATAACCAAAAGGGCCTACCTGTTGGATATCTGATCATGGGCAAAACTTCAGGAAGAGGTAGTTCTTTAAATAACTGGGCCCTAAGCTGTTTGTGTATGTGTGTTTGTGCATGCACACACATGTATTTCTATATAAAACCAGCACCTGGAATTTGTCTTGGTAGCAAAGAAACAACCACTTTTGATCTTTAAGGACCCACATTGTATGATCTCACCCAGCCACGCCAGTCAACATCCTCATGGGTGCATTTTGCACTAGCTGCAACCTCCAAACGAATCTCAAAGGCAGCCCCTAGTAGTAGAATGTACTTATGCATATAAAGATCACCAAAGCCACTGAACTCCCTTCTACAATAAGACGGGTAATGCTTTTTAAAAAACACACCAAATGTTTATGAGCAGCCTTTCTAACTCAGCAGCTGAGAACCTACAGCAACTTACAATAAACTGAATTAAAGCATCAAACAGTAACACAACTCCAACCATGCTTTAAAAACTGCAAATGGTTGAGGCAGCAACGAAAACTGGTCCCATATCAAGCATGTTCAACAGACCCTGCACAAATCTTGCGGGGGGTGGGGTGGGGAGAGAATTAAATGATAGCAAAACATTTTACAAATGCTTATTTAAGTACACAAACACGAGAGTGGGTTCACATCCTGGAGAAAGGATTTCAGGTAGTTGCTAGGAAGGCCTCTGCCCGAAAGCCTTGAGAGTCGCTGCCAGCCCAAGTAAGCAATAACCCAGGAAGCTGGTCTGACTAGGCAGCTTCCTATGTTCAAAAATTTGGCTGGACATCTGTCAAATCACCATGTGAAGGTCAGCCAGCAGCATAATCTCTTGAGTTTTGCTGTATGTTAGCTCACTCATTCACAGGCTGCCAGTGTAAAATGCTCTCTTGTTCATCCACAGAACACAGAAAGGCAATGCTCTCAGTACCTAGGCATAGTGTAAAGTTTCTTTTTACCCCCCTCCCTCTCTCTCTTTCCTGAGCCAAATACCTTTTCTGCACCTCCTTATCTCACACTTTAGCCACAATCAAACACTCCAGATCTCTGGTTCATTGCCAGTATCCCTTTTCTCCTCCTCCTGCCCACTTTTTCCACTTAACTTCCCAGCTCTAAGCATCGCTTGCACAAGCAACACTTCACTTCCCTCCTTTACCTTCTGCCAGCTGCACATTACTCCTGTCCTTAGGCCCCCTCTGTGAGGTGATTGGCAGCCAAACAAAGCTTACACTTCACACTCACAGAACCTGCAAGACAAAATTCTTTTGCTGCCAGCATCCCCACGAGCAGCTGGAATGCTGGTGACTGTTCCATGATACAGTATTTGCAGCAACTGAGCCAATGAATGAGTGTCTTAGGAGGCCTCACAGATGACAGGTAGGCCAACAATTTTTATCTTTAAAAAATAATAATAGGTAAGGCTATACACACCTAAGAGACTGCTTTATCACTTCATGGTATCTTCAAACATTTCATTGAAAAGTGGCAATTATGTGCTTATCATTGCTTATAATGCGTGAAACCACTTGATATCTTCAAATACAGAAACAGTCATTTATCGAGACATCTGCTAGTCAACTTTTGCTGTAATGTCGAAAGCTACATCATGTCTAGAAAGCAAGAACATGAAGTGGGACATTTTTTTAAAGGCTACCACACAACTCAGTAAATATAAAATTGCCTTTCTGCTACTCCTTAAATACTTCTGAAATTAACATTAGGACTAATACTCAAATATACAGATTCTTCTTTCCTGGTTTCTTAATTAGGGCTGAGAGAATAGATGAGTCTATCATAGTGCACAGCAACAAACTCGTTATCCTTGAGAACATAAGAGCCCTCCTGGACCAGACCAAAGGCCTGCCTAGGTTAGCATCCTGTTTCTCACAGGAAAAAACCCCTAGCAGGACAATAAGGGCCTCTCTCCACTGTTGCTCCCCAGAAACTGATAATTCAGAATGATGCTGCCTCTGATTCTTCACCCATCAGGGTTAGAACACATTGACAGCTTTATGCTCTATATGAGATCATTCCCAGATTCATGATGCTATGGTGGTAACTAGCACACATTTGCAGTTATATATAATATAATTAGATATTGTGGTTTGCTCCATTTCTGATTAATGCTTTCACGCACAGCATAGCACAGCTCACAGATTTGCATGTCAGACTAACTCAGGAAGTATTTCTCCTCCCATTTTATGAAACACTACATACTGTGCTTGTTTCAGACTAAAGCTCTTGAATTCAAATATATCATTGTCATCCTAATTAGCTTCTGTAAAAATCATCTCGATTTATTAGACTATGGAGCAAAAATAACAACAACCAAACCCAAAAAGAATAAAGAGGTGATATGAAGAGCCCCTTTATGCCCAGAACAAATGCATCCTGGTGTTTCCCTGTTGTTTTGTTCTTGTTTCCAGGATTGGAAACAACTTCTGAAGTGCCTCTGAAATTTGGAACAGCTCATACCACAGCCATGTGTGCCTTACAGGAGGGAGGAGCTATTTCCAGCTCCTCCACATGGTGTAGTGGTTAAGAGTGGTGGACTCATAATCTGGTGAACCGGGTTCCCTTCCCCGCTCCTCCACATGCAGCTGCTGGGTGACCTTGGGCCAGACACACTTCTCTGAAGTCTCTCAGCCTCACTCACCACACAGAGTGTTTGTTGTGGGGGAGGAAAGGAAAGGAGATTGTTAGCCTCTTTGAGACTCCTAAGGGGACTGAAAGGTGGGATATCAAGTCCAAACTCCTCCTCCTCCTCTTCTTCCTCCAGAAAAGCATGAAAGAGTGGCCGCTTAAATGCTAATACTATCATCAGGTGCATTCCAAAGACTATTGCAAAGACTCAAGGCTGCAAAGTTTCGACACTATTCTGTAGGACTTTATCTCAGATGTTGAAACAAAAAAATGGATGTGCTGCTAATATTCACCACAGAGAAAATGCAAACATAAGAAAAAATATTAATTTATAGAACTATTTATAAATGACAAGACATAGGCTGATAGATCACCTATAACACACAAAGGGGTTAATACTTCCACCAGTTACACTAGTACCTGTGTCTTGTGGAAATGATGAATGAATTACCCCCTCAAGTATGTGTAACACAGTAATAGCTCTGGTATGGGGGTTGGGAGTGTAAAGTCAATTTAGAAGGACTTTTAAGAAATTTTTATCTTTATATTTCTAATCAAAACTAAGGAATGGAGACACTAAAAAATATATGCCAATTACTGTAGAGCAGCCTTTTAAAGTCTTTCAAGCTTTTAAAGATTATTCAAAGCACTTGAAATGGACTTCAATCTAATGCCTCATTTCATTGCATTAAACAGCCTAGTTAATAAAGAATCAATATATTCAAAGGGCAAGGTTATCTTTTGTCTATAAGGGGTGGTGTCATTCTGAACCTTTTATAGTTCAAATGCTGAAAAAGACCTCATGAAATCCATACTCATCAAGTGGGTCAACTAGAGCAATAAAGAGGCCCCTGAAAGAATGGCTGCCCTCCTTTAAAACAACTATAAGTCTTATCTACCTCACATAGTGCTCCCAAATAATCAGTCAGAAAATGTCAATTTCTCATCAAGACAAGAGGCCCCAATGATATTTTTTTTCTAGAGAATACATACAATTAAGAGAATGCAGAAAGAAGGCACCATCGGTGATTTGTAGCTTATTATGTCACCAGCAAGCTGTGATCTAGCTCTAAGCAGATAATAAGGGTTGTTGATAACTAAAGTGTCAATATGCCAAAGAACGATTTTTGAATGTGAGCCCTTGTGCCTTTGCTCCCTCCTTTCGCTGATCACAGGCTTGATAACAGTACATCTGCCAACTGACACCACATGTTGCACCTCACAATTAATGCAATGAATAAATAGCACAAAAGAGTTGAGATTCTTTGAGACAATTCCCTGTTTTACCCTTCAAGGATTTCTTTTATGTATGAATAAGGTTGCTTTTAATGAAATTTAAACTCATCAGAGGAAATCAAAAACCTCAAATCAGATTACAAATTGATTTTCCCTTTTCCCCCTTTTTGGTCACTATGTCATTAGGCAATGTTTGTACCGCTATTGGTTTCTCAGAGGGCGGAAAAAACACACAAAGTCAGAATACCAAAGTCTTCAAACAGTCACAAGTATATTAAAAGACACAGAGACTACTGCATAAGCAAGAAAAGGATGTAAAAAGTTTGCACATATAGTTTTTATTACTAGGATTCTAGCGCAATGCATATTTCAAATTATTCGTTTGTGTACTTAAACAATGCAGCTGTTTTCACACTGCCTTTGATATTAACTTCACATTCCCTGGCTCTTAAAAAGTGCAAGAAATTCTATTTCTGTAATTCCATCTCCTCAGAGCTACTTCCTAACACATGTTCAAGCACTTCTGCCTAATTCTTCATTACTAAGTTGTTACTTAGTTTCTGACATCAAACAGACACTGCGAGGCATCTGGTAGATCTAGTACAGGTTTCTGTGCGCAGACCTACTCTGCATACAAATCTTTGGAAAGATTTCAAAAAACAAAACAAAACACTTTTTTGCCATTGGTTATGAGTGCCAGAATCCACACTCAGCCCCAGAATTACCTTGCACTTCATAGATGGGAGGGACGTTGGCAGTCTAAGCCTACTGCTGCAATGTGAAGCCAAACCTTTAGAAATTAAACGCCGTGCTCGCATCCTGTGGGTGAGTTTGTATGCTCACAGCCCAAGCCTCAGTCACTTTTTCTCATGTAAACGCATGAGAGCCAGTTCTATTCTTGTGATACATAAAGGTAAACATCTGCAAGCATTTCTCATAGCGAAATGCCTACATGCACACACATTCCCGAGTGTCACAGTAAGAGAACTTCTCTGTTGACTTGGAACTTCTGGGGCTATTCTACAGCAAACAGTATAAGGAATCATGGCCTATGTGAGATGTGGCTCCCATTGCTAAAAGCGCAGAAGTTGTGGAAGGACAGGGCTCATTCAATATGCTCAGGTTTGCCCCCCGACAATGTTCCCCAGGATGTATTTACACATCACACATAAGCTGGGATTCTCATGGCAATTTCTGAGAATGTGGCAGCCTATTTCTCAGTTGCTAGAGTTTCAGGAACCGCATTGCTGGTACAGTGGTACCTTGGGTTAAGAACTTAATTCGTTCCAGAGGTCCGTTCTTAACCTAAGACTGTTCTTAACTTGAGGTACCACTTTAGCTAATGGGGCCTCCCAATGCCGCCACACGATTTCTGTTCTCATCCTGAAGCAAAGTTCATAACCCGAGGTACTATTTCTGGGTTAGCGGAGTCTGTAACCTGAAGCGTCTGTAACCTGAGGTACCACTGTACATGATAGCTGTGTGTCTTCAAACAATATACTCTCTTGAGGGACATCACATGGAAACATGAGAGCTAGCCCTAAATGATTTTTTTTTTTAATGTGCATTCATAAAAAATATGTAGCGGCGATTTAGAAGAATCCACCACAAAGCAAAATGAGTATATACAGTGGTGCCTCGCAAGACGAAAAGAATCCGTTCCGCGTGTCTCTTCGTCTTGCGGGTTTTTTCGTCTTGCGAAGCAAGCCCATTAGAGGTTTAGCGGCTTAGCGCTACAGTATTAGCGGCTTAGCCGGCTTAAAGATCAGCTGATAAGCGGCTTAGCATCAGCTGTTAAGCGGCTTAAAGATCAGCTGATAAGCGGATTAGCATCAGCTGTTAAGCGGCTTAAAGATCAGTTGATAAGCGGCTTAGCATCAGCTGTTAAGCGGCTTAAAGATCAGCTGATAAGCGGCTTAGCCATCAGCTGATAAGTGGTTTAGCAGCTTGGGAAAAAGGGGGGGGGGAAGGAAAAAAACCCTGCAGGAACTCGCAAGACATTTTCGTCTTGCGAAGCAAGCACATAGGAAATTCGTTTTGCGAAGCACCTCCAAAACGGAAAACACTTTCGTCTAGCGGGTTTTCCGTCTTGCGAGGCATTCGTCTTGCGGGGCACCACTGTACAAGTATCTAGATGACAATATGTATGTTTTTGATAAATTTGGAAAACAGGAAAGGGCAGCCACAAAAAACCCCTGCATTTCCTGCTTCTGTGTTGTGTGAGGCACAACTCTTGATATTGAGATATGCAAATAGTACACTGGGATCGGTTTCACTCTCAGCTAACAACACACAAGTGTTTCTGTTTCTTCCAAACAGAACCTCATGTGATAATGGGAATTACTCTCTTGTTAGGGGAGAGCGGAAGAATGATGAGCATGATTTATTTATTTATTTAAACATTTTTTGTAGCGTATCAAGAGGGTTTGTTGTTTTTAATTTTTCACTAAAAATAAAACGCAAATATTGCAGCAGTGGGCCACAATTCCACAGAAAAAGGAAAATTACAAAAAGAATGAAGAATTGAGCTTGTCTCGTCTTGAAATTAGAACTCATACCTACCAAAACCTATGCTGGTCAAATATGTACCTCTGTTATTAGATGGTTAGCCTTTGTAAGACAAGAGGTTTTTAAATTAAGGAGGTGAAATCCCCCAAAACCAAGTCTAAGTTGTGTAGAGGAAGTCTGCAGCAAACAATCAAGTTCCCACTATGGCAGAAAGAAGCTAACAACAATCGCAGACAAGGCAGAGGATTGGCCTTGCTAGCAGGGATTCTGATTTATACCTGAAGGAGCCAGAGTAAGAATTACCACTGGTAACCCTTTAAAGAGGGAGTGTTCTGCAGCACCTGCTTATTGCCAGTTGGTTTCATCGTGTGTCTATGTCTCTTAATGGTGTGCTTGGATCTGACCTATAACTTAGACCACGTCTGGAGGACCTCATGTTGCTTGCCCCTGGCTTACAGACGTAATAGCTCATCATTGTATCTGAGCTATAACTCTAGCATATCCAGGATCAAGACCCAATTACCAGATAACTACTTAGAGCAGAAGTAGCCAACACCTGGTTCCTTCCCTATGTTTTGGATTTCCATCATACCCAGTTAGTATGGTCTACAGTCAAGAGTGACCGGAATTTTAGACCACATCTGGAGGACCTCATGTTGCTTACCTCTGGCTTAGAGACGTTGTAGCTGATCATACATTGTTGTGCCATTAAATGCTAAATTTTTTTCCTCATGTGGACATAGGCCTTCTAGCTTGTTAAGAAGTTCCCAGAAAATGAGGAGACATTTCAAACTAAAGAAAATAATGTCAGGGTATTGTGCAATCTCTTGCAGCAGGTTTTCTAGCTTGTTATGAAAAGTCCATGAAACAAAACACAGACAGTTCAGAAAGTGAGCATACAGAATATAAAATGAAAAGGAAAACCAGAAAACAATACAAGTCACTAATGAGGAGCTATCAATTTATACTGAAATAAAGCAATTTCTAAAATATCAATGAGATACACAAAAAAATAATCTTATCTCAAAGGACTAATAAGTAAGTGATCAAAAAGGAGTTGCAGCTTAATTAACAGGAGCAAAACATTAAACATTGTAAACTACTGGGCAATAAATCAAATATAGAATTAACTAATATGAGGAATTCAAAACACCAGGATGAATTAAGGTTTACTAAAACTCACAAGGACAGTAACTTTGAAGCCAATTTGTTAATGAGCAAAATGAGTAGATCTACAGCAAGATATGTTCTGGAGGGAGTGTTTTGTTATACACAAAGATGCCATTGTTTCACATTGCCAGTTATAAATACCAAAAATCAGAAAAAGTGAGGGAGAAAGAGTTATGGACCCTCATGACATAAAATTTGTAAGGAGCAGGAGGTTGTCTCCCTCGCTGATCTTCCCAACAAATCTTGGGAAGTGTGATCTGAATAGTTTGCCTTTCCCCCCCTTTAAAAGTCAGCATGGAAAGCCTCAGGTTGCATTAGTGGCTAGGAGGGCCTTTTCTGTGTTGGACAGAGATGACTTGGCCATGGGACTCCATGCTCTGGTAACTTCCAAATTGGATTACTATAAGGTGCTCTATATGGGGCTGCTCCTTTTTTGTGATATCAATATATTTTTATTATAGATTTCTTAGTTTACAAAAATACGTGCATTGTCTCTTTTTTCAAGTTGTGTTTTCTACAGATCAGTTCCGTTTGTTGTGAGACATTAGTGTTGCATGCAGTATTAGGTTGGGAAGAAAAGAGGGGGGATGGTGAGTGGGGTGGGGTGGTGATGCTTCTCTTCTTCTACTTAGTGTATGTGTGGGGTTTTGTTTCAGCATCACATGTATGGACTCTCTTACTATTCACCTGTTGTATTTCCTTGGTGGTGAGAGTGATCTCCCTCCAGGTATACCCATTGTTTTGTCTCATCTTCTAGAATGTATGGGATTATGTGGCGCACCTGGTTGGTGATGTAATAGGCGATGTAATAGTTCAATGTTGGGGATTCCCCACCCTCCTCCTGAGGAGGGGAGGTTTAGGTATTTGGGGTTTATTCTTGGTTTTTAGCGTGAGAAAATAAACCAGTGTAATTTTTTCTGCCATTTGCGGAGTTGGGTTTGGGGAATCCAGATTGGGAGGGTTTGGAATACAGTGGTGCCCCGCAAGACGAATGCCTCGCAAGACGAAAAACTCGCTAGACGAAAGAGTTTTCCGTTTTTTGAGTCGTTCCGCAAGACGAATTTCCCTATGGGCTTGCTTCGCAAGACGAAACGTCTTGCGAGTTCTTGCGAGTTTGTTTCCTTTTTCTTAAAGCCGCTAAGCCGCTAATAGCCGCTAAGCCGCTAATAGCCGCTAAGCCGCTAATAGCCGTGCTTCGCAAGACGAAAAAACCACAAGACGAAGAGACTCGCGGAACGGATTAATTTCGTCTTGCGAGGCACCACTGTATGTAGGTTAATTTTGATTCAAGCATTCTATTACTAGCACGGCTCCTACAACCAAAAATTCAGCCAATGCTATGGAAGTTGCACATGGCTGTCTTCATGTTTAAATTCCTTTGTGGAAATATGAACTAACATGCCGGGGTCCGGCCACATTTCCCTGGAAGCTATAAGCACTGCTAGTGGGAAGACTTGAGATCTGGCATACCAATTTGAGAAGGGACCCAAAAGTATTTAAAACCAACGTGAAGCTTCCCGTCGTGTCGATGCCATTTTGCTAACAGAGCATTTAAAATGGAACCTCAATTGTGTCAAATCTTAACAGAATTATGAGTGTAAACATTCCTAGTCTGTGCTTCTGCTTTTTTACTTCCTCCTCGCTGTAAAACACAATATCAAATTCTCTTTGACAACTATTTTTTTGTTTCTGCCACCCTGGAGTTTTTGTGGGCTGTAGCATATGTCATGTATAGTTAATACAAATGGGAGACTGTTAAAAGGCTGCAAGTTCTCAGGTGTATGGGAACCTTTCAAAAAGTCCACATCTTTATCAAAGCATATAAAGGAATAAACATTGTTTTTCATGTGGAAATTACTCACACGGCTTTTAGTTTTCAGCTATAAACTAATATTTACTGGCCGAAGTCAGCTGAAATAAAGCTGTGGACCCTCTACCTAATACAGATACCCTCCTTCTCCCACCTTTCAAGATCTGGACCCTTCCTAATTTAGACTTTACCATTCTCCTCATCCATTTTGCCCAGAGAAGAGAAACTAGTTTGACATTCTGAAAGCACAGATAGGGAGCTGCAGTTTAAAAGACAATATCCTGGAGATGCTTCTTTATAATACTACATAAAGATGTAAAAGAAGAAAGGGAACTATCTATCTTCTGATAACTGGCAAAGCTTACAAACCCATAATTGCTTACAGTCTAATTAACCTCAATTGGTATGACTCAGCAAAGACACTATGTTACTTTTTGCAAAGAAGCCTAATTTTAATAAAGACATCTGGCCTTTTCTAGCTGAGATGCTTTAAGAATCCTGTTTGAACTCTAAACCACAACTTGACAGCAGCTGAGTCCCTAGCACAATTAATATTGGCAGTCTTCTGAGGGACACTTCCAATGCTACTTTATCATGAACTCAGATAAAGATCTATGTCTGTAAACACATGCAATACATTACTTAAGAAGGGTCACACAATCTCTGTTGCAGTGATCGCAGTGATCTGTGTCCTAAAACGCATGCAAAACACCATCTATTGTTACTATTGTCGCTGCTATTATTAATTTTTTGAATCACCACCCACATCTATGTCCTAAGGCATGGATAGGCAAATTAAGGCCCAATTGCCTTCTAAATCCGGCACACGGATGGTCCAGGAATGTGTCCTTTTATTTAAAATGCATCTCTGGGTTATTTGTGGGGCCTGCCTGGTGTTTTTACATGAGTAGAATAGGTGCTTTAATTTAAAATACATCTCTGGGTTAGTTGTGGGGCATAGGAATTCGTTCACCCCCCCAAAAAAAATATAGTCGTCCCCCCCCAGGTCTGGGGGACAGTGGAGCGGCCCCCTGCTGAAAAAGTTTGCTGACCCCAGGACCTAAGGTGATTTATGGACATATCTTTAAAAGCTGCTAAAAACATTACAATTGAAACATTACAAGAACAACTGAGTATAGGTTTAAAAGCAGCACAAAATCAACAACCAACACCAGAAACCTTTCCATCTAGCTGGAAAAACTTTACTTAAGAAACTTCACCCTCTCTCTGTCCCGCTGCAGCTGTACAAAATGATTGGCTGAGCTAGTGTCACAGTCTTCTAGTCTAGGGTGTGGTGGGGCTTGCACTGGAAGAGAGGGAACTAGGACAGTGGGGAGGGCTCCAAGAATATCCCAGGGTGCTTAAGGTGTGGTTCACTGCTGTACGGTAGGGATTAAGGCATTAAAGGGGAAAGGCTGGTAAAAGGAAAGGGAACAATATAGAAAGGAGGTTGATGAAGAAAAAGCCAAGTAAAAACCAGGGTGGTGGTGGTGGGAACTCATATGTGAACCAAGTACTGGAGGTGCTGTACACAATTCAGAGGTGGATTTTGGGATGCACAACTGGTTTGGTTGCACTGGGTGCAGAGCTTTGGGGGTGCCACAATTATTAGTTAGAATGGAGCACAAGAGGCAGAGGAGCACCAAATTTTGTCATCACACAGGACACTGCTGAAATTTGAGATCACAAGGTCCGCCACTGCACTACTGACTGGAAATGGTCAGGCAAGTCAGGATTGGAGAGCTGCGGGTCAAGGAGCCAAACTAGACCTGCTATTTAGACTAGCCTTCTTCCCCTAATTTGGGACCCTCCAGATGTTTTTTACTCCTATAATCTCTGGTTGTTGGCTGGGTCAGAAAGAGTTGTATTCTAAAACACCCAGAGGACAACAACAACAGGACTGTGGTCATCTGAGAACAACAGGAATTCTGTCAGTTATGGGTTTCTACTGTCCCTGCAGCAATGGAGTCCAGAAGGGCCAAAAAGCTGGTGGAAGTCGATTTGCATGTACTTGGAACTCACCCAGCAATTCCACAGCTGAAGGCTTCTAGTCATATAGTCTTCACTGCCTGTACATTCCATTGGCAAAAATCTAAAAAGGCAATCAGCCAAATCTCGGTCTTGGCTGTGAAATACACAAATGTATAACATTGTGTACCTCTTAAATTTTAAATTGGGGGGGGGGGGGGAGATTCCAACAATAGAAGCTCAAGAATTCAGAGAAAAATCCAGTCTACTCTGGTGTAGTCACTGTGGAATCCTGTGTAAGCCAAGAGGATAATTCCAGAACTCCCATGTTGGGTTTTCTCTTTCTTGATCAGCTGCCATTTGCTATCATGTACTGATTCTGACACTATTTACAAGCATGAGAGCTGCCACTTGTGTGGTGTCCATTATTGCCAAACTGAAGACCTTTGGTGCTTTCCTGGCTGGGTGTGGACTGGATTCCTAAAAGAGAATAGACATCCTGCTTCAGCTCCTGTTTAGAACACTGATTCCGCAGCCAGTTACAGCCAATTTCCAAACTTTCCCAGAAAGGTTACTGCTGTTGACTTTCTGGATTCCTGCCAATTCCAATGTTGACTTGGATGCTGTATAGATACTGCACTTGTAGTCTTGACTGATGATTAAAGGCTGACAAGGGAAATTGTATCCTTCTGTGGCTTCTGAAATTATAAATCATGAGGAAACTCCAAAATCCACAGTTGGGAAATACTTTTATTGGGACCAACCAAAATGGCACATAATGGTCACAAATGTTTGAGTTCTCCAGAACTTTTTATCAAGCGAGATGTTACACAAAGTAGGGAGCAAGGGATTTTTTGCATGGATAAAAATCCAGTGTTTGTTCTGAGAATTCACAAATGTCAGAACTGGGGTATAGCGACTACTGGAGGCTTGAAGTGTCAGATAACAGAGGCACAAGTATGAAGTTCAACAAACTGCATTTACTCTCTCTCTCTAAAACATATGTTGTGTGTGCGTGTGTACGTACGTACACCAGAAGTAATTGCTTCTGTTTTCAAACACACCTCGGAAGTCGAACGGCTTCCGCTGCGTGTTTTCCAATTTTTCCAATTGAACTTGCAGCCAGCCCTTTGCGTCTCGGTTTTTGAACAGTTTCGGAAGTCGAACAGTCTTCCGGAATGGATTACGTTCTAGAATCGAGGTATCACTGTTTATAACAACTGCTACATGTAATTTTGTATGGGCCCAGACAGTTCTCTCTTCCCACTTATGTCCTCTAAGACTGTGCGTCGCAGCAAGCAATGCTTCCCAAGCCCTATTGATTACAGGCAACACTGTATTTCAGTGCTGCTTCAGGTGCACGTGAAGAAGATGCTCCCAGGATGATGGCTCAATACATATATAGTTAGCCTGTCTCACCTTTTAATAAACACTGCAACTCTAACACTGCCTTCTTTGCAGTACTAAGAAATTCCTGGGATAAGAACATAACCTAGTCACTGATGAGAAGGTTAGTACTTTTCTTGAAGGTTATTTCACCCCGTGACATAGTGATTCAGGACAGTATGATCTCTAGTGTCAGCTTTCTGCATCTGTCCAAATTCTATATGCAATTTAGCACATATTATAGTAGTAGCTGGTGTGAATCAGGAGTAATTTGCTTCACAATAGCTTTACTCACGGAATTTCTTATTTTAAAAATGCTGCAATGCTCACCGTATCATAAAATACTGTTCCTTAAATTATATGCATTTTTTATAACAGAACTCATCTTATTTAACTAATCAATATATATCGATATGAGCACGCCATGAAATCAGCTGTCAAATTTCTAAGAAAATATCAGACTAAGGTAATTTTCTGTGCACGTTTGATATGAAAGGGTGATATCCCTGTAACAGCTTTATCTAACAAGAATCAATATTTAACATTATGTAATGTTCATACCAGTTTGCAGCAGCTGCCAAAGCAAGGGCAAGTCCCAAGTAATTTATAAATGAAAGGTCGCCACTTAAATTGGGGTGGGGTGGGGATGGGAATAAAGGGAATATTAGGAATTAAGCTTTTTATCTGGGCTGAACTTTTCTGTTCCATTCCGAAACGGTGCACGATACAAGGAAACAATTTGTTTTGTTTACATTGCAAATTCTCGACACTAAATTCAAACTTCAGATGATAAGATAGGAAAAATAGGAAACACCTTTCAGCGTTGGCAAGCACGTTTCATCCAGGTTAAGATTTCACACTTTTACTTTCCCTGTCTAAACTTTTCTTTTACCCTAATAAAAATACTGCCATTCATCTATTCAGATCCAGAGAGAAGCGTTGTTGTTGTTGTTTTATTGCTAAACTTTAATGGCTATTATGTTCTATATTTTTAATGTGGAGATTAAATATTTATCAGTTGCCCATCAAGCCATGGCTCCTAAGCAGGGTTTTCAAAAGCTACATGTAACATGCTATGTAGCCAGCGCTCACTTAAAGTCAGTCCAAGGTCAAAAGGTCAAATAATCAAAGTACAAAGGCGTCTACTGGGTACATCTGTTGTCATTCTTATTAGGAACTCCATTTCTCACCATGGTACTTCTCTTTTCAAAGAAAACCTGAGCTTAGTGATGTTAAATTCTCAAGAATAATCCTTTGGAGAATATTCTCGAGAATATCAGAGAATTTTTATTTAAAATAGGAGAATATTCATTTTAATGCAATGAAAATGATATAATTTTAATGCATTGAAAATGATATAATTAGTTAATATACATGTTTATTCACGGGTAAACTTGTTCAGATGGCAACCGAAAACTAAGTAAAAATACAGAAACAACTATTTTAAATCAAGGCCACCTCACATACTGTTACACATAATTGTATAGGCCTAGGTACTTTAAGTGTACAAAGGATTAAAGTTACTTTCTGAAAAAAAATTACACTGTATGGCTAAGGTTTTAGAATTGCTAAGAATAAGGTCACACCAAAATAGAAAAAAAAGCTTTTACATATAGTTGAAATACATACAAATTCAAATGTTCCATCAAATTAAATGAACAGCATTTTTAAAACTAAAAAAATAAAATAAGATGTTTTCTGTAGCTCACATTTCAGAACTGCCAATGGTGAATGACACAATGTCCAGGAATGTTACTGGATCAAAAAAATCATTACTCATTACTTACACTGGCAATATCACAGCTTGACTTATTACAGTGGTACCTCTGGTTATGAACGGGATCCGTTCTGGAGGCCCGTTCGCAACCTGAAAAGAACGCAACCTGCATCTGCGCACGCGCGGGTCGCGATTTGCCGCTTCTGCACGTGACATCATTTTGCGCGCATGCTGCGAAACCCGGAAGTAACCTGTTCCGTTACGTTCAGGTCGCCGCGGGATGCAACCTGAAAATGCGCAACCTGAAGCAAACATAACACGAAGTAAGACTGTATTTACTAGATTTTTTTAATATGGGTTGTAAAGCTGGTTCTTACATTAGAAAGACTCTCCTCCCTGGAAGAGAGGGGAGTGGTTGTGGGCGGGAGCCCGAGCACCGCCCCTAGCAGGGGGCATTAGCCCCCTGCCTCCTCCTCTCACCTGGCTGGCGCCCACGCCCCCTTGGCAGGCATCCAACCAGGTGCCTTCGAGGGGGCGTGTTCAGCAGCCTTTTGCGGCGGTGCCAGCCTCTCCTCGGCCTCGCCGCGGGATGCAACCTGAAAATGCGCAACCTGAAGCAAACATAACATGAAGTAAGAATGTATTTACTAGATTTTTTTAATATGGGTTGTAAAGCTGGTTCTTACATTAGAATTTACAGTTTGTGGAGAATATTCTCCAGAGAATTTTCTAGCAGAGAATATTCTAATTCTAGAGAATTTTCTCCCCTCACATCACTACCTGAGCTACAGCAAATCTAAGATTTCTCTTGCCCACTGAGCTCACATACCGTGACAACATCAAATAAATACATATAATTATGAAAAAAGCAAGAATGCAAAACTGTATAGTGGTTACCACATTTGAAATAACAACACCACCAACAAATAATAACAACGCACCCAAGAAAGTCCGGCTTTCTTCAAGTTCCTTGTGATTCCATCCAGTCCCTACCAAAAATGTTCTAGCATCTTGGCAACTACATCACAAGGATCCCAGTAGGATCAAACTAGTTATGAGGTTAAATGCACCTTTACGCTTATTTATTATTACATTTATATGCCATCTTTCCTTCTAGGTGCCATACATGTTATACTACCTCTTCCTATATTTTTCTCACACCAAAGCTGGGTTAGGTTCAGAGAAGTTGGCGAGCCTAAGGCACCTGGTAGGGATTTGTACCCTGGTCTCCCAGGTTCTAGTCCAAGACTAACAACTACAACACACTGGCACTCACTTAACATGCATGTGTCATTTGAAAATGCAAACAGCAGCCCCTGGGGGGAGGTAGCTAATGATCAAGATCACAGTAGGGTCAGGAAGAAGAGGGGTTAAATTATTTCCTCATTTGCTGCAGTCCTGATGCTATTTGGAGTTTTTTTTGGGGGGGGGGCATCACTTACTAGCACCAATGCAAATTGCAGCTTCTGAGTAGCCTTCATCAAGTTCCAATTCACCCTTTCCTCTTGCTGAAATATCTTCTTCTGGCTGAAACTATTCTTAATGTGAATGTTAGATGTAAAGACACATGTTGATTTTTTATCTTAAAAGTCAATAGGAAGCAGAGTCGTCAAGGTTATTACAAACACTTATTAAAAGCATATATTTTTATCCGGATATTTTCTAATTGCTAATTGTGAGAGTTTACTGCTCAGAATTTTGATTCTTTGATTATTTTAATACTCTGATACTTTTATAGTTGCTGATATTTGTCTGGCCAGGAACGATCCCTATTTTATTGTTTATACCTTACTTCTGCCACATTGCTACTGTTTACTACTAGAACATTTCAATAGGGAGAAGTACTGCAGCTTTGAAAAAGAATGCCAGTATTTAATTAAATTCTACCCTTGGTTTGAGTGCACCATAATGATGCTAACTAGCTTTCAAGCTTTGCATGGCTGCAATAAAACTGGCAAGAATTTGTGCAGGCACATCCTTCATTAAACTACAGGTTGAATGCCAGGGCCACCCATGAAGATGGTAGAGAGTAGAGTCAGGAATGCATTCATGTGGCATACGGGCAATGAGAGATAGATGAAAGCAAGCCATGTGCCTCCTCATTTTGCCAAATTGGAAGTGGAGGGAAGTCGAAAGCACAGGTGCCCTGATGCGAGTGGATGGCGCTGGAACTTGTTGATCTTTCCTTTTAAAAATGGGTAGCAGCTTCTATCCATTCTAAAAGCAAAACGGATGCAGGAAGATTAGAGACTCTTGTCACAGTTTTCTTCCCCCATATCCCAGCAGTGGCTGAGGCACCAAATGGACCCCTGCCTCTCTTCATCCACCATCAAAAGGCAGAAATAATAACAAAAAAGGAAGATGATAGCATTGTTTGCACACTAGCTGAGAAAGGCACAGAAGCAGTCCTCTCCTCTCACTTAAAGTCCCTAAAAGCCGAGTCTCTCCCTCTTGTTGCTAGTAAACAAGATGGGAAAATGTTGGCCAGTATTCAGAACATTTGTATGGTATGTGACCGGATAAAAGAAGGACTACGTGCCTATTGCAGGTATAGCCAATGTGCTGCCTTCAAGATTGGATGGCTTTAATAGAGGATTAGGCGAATTCATGGAATAAAAGGCTACTGGCCCTGATGGATATGAATACAGTGGTACCTCTAGTTACGAACTTAATTCATTCCGGAGGTCCATTCTTAACCTGAAACTGTTCTTAAGTAGAGGCATGCTTTCGCTAATAGGGCCTCTTGCTGCCGCTGCGCCACCGGCACACAATTTCTGTTCTCATCCTGGGGCAAAGTTCTCAACTCGAGGTAACTCTTCCAGGTTAATGGAGTTTGTAACCTGAAGAGTTTGTAACTCAAGGTACCACTGTATCAGTTGCTGGAAACTGCAGAAGGAGGGAGTGCTGTTGTGCTCAGCTCCTACACCCTGAAGCAAAAGAACAAGCTTGCTTCATCTTCCAAGTGACAGCCCTTCAAATATTTGAAGATATCAGGGTAGTCTGATCTACCCTCACGTTGGGGGAATGCACAGGATGTGTAACAGAGACCACTGGGAATTTCCTATTTTCCTATATTACATTATTGTGAGCTGCCCTGAGATCTTTTGATGAAGGGCGATATATAAATCAAATCAAATCAAATCCACCTCTCTCAGGCTAAACATACCCAACTCCCTCAACCATTCCTGATAAGGCTTGGTTTCCAAACCCTTCATCGTCTTGGTCAACCTCCTCTCAACACATTCCTGCTTGTCAATATCCTTCTTAAACTGTGGTACCCAGAACTGGACACAGCATTCCAGGTGGGGTCTGACCAAGGCAGTATAGAATGGTACTGTTACTGTGTCCTATGATCAGGATACAGTACTTTACTTCTGTCAATGCAGCCTAGTATTGCATTAGCTTTTCTTGGACTGCTGCATCTTACTGTGGACTCATGTTAAGCTTGTGGTTTACCAAGACCCTTATATCACATATACTGCTGTCAAGCCAGGAGTTCTCCAATGCATAACAAGTCCCTTCATCCTTATTAGCCATGCTGGCTGGGATTGATGGGAATTGCAGTGCAGCAACATTTGGAGGGCAAATATTGGAGGGCAAACATTGAAAGAAGAATCACGTGGCTTAATGTTGCCTGGGCCCAATGATCTATTGGTGGTTGGTTTTCTTCTCTCCCCCAAAATATCTCCCCCCCCCCCCAGGTACATGAGGAAGTCTTTTAGATCAGCCATTCCATTGTTCACATATAAAGAATATCCTTTTTTTTTTAAGGTAAGAGAGGTAGGACGATAGATAGGAAAGCAGATAGGAAGAAGAAAAAACTCCTGTTTCTCATCATGATTTGTAGCTCTTCATTAAGGTAGCCAAAGAAGTAGCTGGAACTCTACTTCATAGAGGAGACAAAGATTATGGATTTTTCATTAAAATCAAAAAGCACTGTGAGCTGATAATGAAAATAGCTTAATATTTAACACACATGGATATAAAAATGACCCGAAGGGGCGGTGGTGGCCTTCTGCAAGGGCATGCAGCCCTAAAAGCAAGGAGAAGACACTAGGTTAATAAGTTACAGAAAAACAAAGAATTTTCTCCTTCAATTTGTTTACATATTCATTTATTAAATTTATACCCCACCCTTCCTCTCTTAAGTGTTCAGGTTTCTGCCTAAAAGCCTTTATATACTGTGTGGGCACCCTAACCCAGCAGAGGCTACTACTACCTCACATCAGATATATTGGCACGTTGTGGGAGTAGAATGCTAGCAACGCAAAAAGGGGCACACCTTTTCCTACACCATTGGGTTATATCAGACGGGTGGAACAAGATGGGTTGTGTAGTAAAGTCACCACAATGATACAGGTTCATACCATATATGACTAAACAGATTCACAGAGCAGCCAGTTGTCCAAGCTGGAGTCAGTCACAGGTCAGCACAAAAGATGCAAGGCTCCATTATTCAAGAAAAACGGCATACAACTCAGCAGCAATAACCAGCAGGGAACAGTTGCCAGGACTAAAGGTCCCTGCCCTCCACCCTTTCTAAGGCTCCTCCTCTCCTGGATGTTTCCCAAGCAGTCTCAAACTGCATCTGCACATCTCTTGCATCTGGTTCTGCTCTCTTCAATATTCTGCATGTTCTTGGGAGACTGGGCAGGGGGGACGACCTTGTTGCAGCAGGAGGTGGAGACTCCCCAGATTCTTCAGCAGCCACTTGACACTCCTCTTTCCACTTCAGCCTTGGAGTCTGAACTGCCCCCCGTTGCCTGTTCTTCCTGCTCACTAAACCCTGTTGGCTTTTCAGAACATCATCCAGGGTCTGGTGAGAGCCTGAATAAGAATTGCCTAGGTGGACTCCATGTATGATGGGTTTGAATTTGACTTTCTTCAGTACTGCTTTATCCTGGATTGTTTAATTTGATGTTTTAATGTGGATACTGGAATCAACAGGGGAAACCCACATGACCTGAAGGTGTTGCTGTGTAATGCCAGGTCAATTATGAATAAAACCACTGCCATCCACGACCTGATTGTGGATGGAGGATTTGACCTGGCATATGTGACGGAGACCTGGTTGGAGGAAGCAGATGGGCCTGTCCTTGCCGCTGCTTGCCCACCAGGTTTCTCTTACGCACAGCAACCCAGGTCATGTGGGCGGGGAGGGGGGGTTGCAGTGATTTTTAGGAAGTCATTAGCTTGCATCAGGCCTCCTACTAGGAAGACCCAGTTTTCTGAGTGCATGTTCTGAAAGTTGGGCAATAGGGGCAGTACAGGATTCCTTTTGGTGTACCGACCTCCCCGCTGCACCAAGGATTCCCTGTCCGAGCTGCTTCAGGTCGTGGCGGATGTTCTCCTGGAGACACCTAGTTTGGTTGTCCTAGGGGATTTTAACATCCACGCCGACACAACCTTACAAGGGGCCGCTCGGGACTTCGTGGAAAGCATGGCCTCCATGGGGCTGTCCCTGAATAAGTTGGGCCCAACTCATAGTCATGGACATGCCTTAGACCTGGTATTCACCTCTAGTGACGTGGGTGATCTGACACTAAGTAAAACTGAAACAAAAGAAGTGCCATGGTCAGATCACTTCCTGGTGCAACTGGACTTCTCCACGACCCTTCCCCTCTGCAGGGAGGTGGGACCAATTCGGATGATCCGCCCCCGCCACTTAATGGATCCAAATGGTTTCCAGAGAGTGGTAGGGGATGCTTTATCCCATGTTGATGGCCTTTCAGCTGATTCCCTGGTGGCCCGCTGGAATGCGGAGTTAACCAGGGCTATCGACTGTCTGGCTCCGAAGCCCCCTCTCCGATTGCATGGAGCCCAGACAGCCCCGTGGTTTTCCTCGGAGCTGAGGGCAATGAAACAATCGCTGAGACGGCTAGAGCGTCGGTGGCAGAAAACTCACTCCGAATCTGACCGGACACAGGTTAGAGCTCAACGTCGAGCCTACCAAGTGGCGATAGCGACGGCGAAGAAGACTTTCTTCACCACCTCTATTGCATCTGCAGAAAATAGTAGCAGGAGACTCTTTCAGGTGGTCCGCAATTTAACGGAACCACCTTTACCACCGGGGACTTGTAAAGACCCCAAGATCTCCTGCAACGATTTTGCAAAGTTTTTTGCAGATAAAATCACTCATATTCGGAAGGAGCTAGACACCACCGTGGGAGCAGGGCTGGGGCGGGAGAGTGCTAGAGCCCTGTCTGGTCAAGTTGCATGGAATCAATTTCAATCCGTTACCCCCAAGGATGTGGACAGGCTGCTTGGATGCGTGAAACCAACCACTTGTCTCCTTGATCCTTGCCCATCCTGGCTAATAAAAGCAAGCCGGGAAGGGCTGGGCGATAGGCTCTGCAGGGTGGTGAATGCTTCCCTCTGTGAGGGAACATTCCCAGATCCGCTGAAAGAGGCGGTCATTAAACCGCTTCTTAAAAAACCATCTTTACACCCGGCCGGTATGGCCAACTATCGCCCAGTCTCAAATCTTCCATTCTTGGGCAAGGTGATTGAGCGCATGGTTGCCGAACAACTCCAGGCACGCCTGGAGGATGCGGACCATTTGGATCCCTTCCAATCGGGGTTCAGGCCTCATCATGGGACTGAAACTGCCTTGGTCGCACTGGTTGATGATCTCCAGCGAGCTAGGGACAAAGGTGAGAGTTGTTTCCTAGTTCTGCTGGATCTCTCAGCGGCCTTTGATACAATCGACCATAACATCCTTCTGGACCGTCTAGAGGGGCTGGGAGCTGGGGGCACTGTCATACAGTGGTTTTGCTCCTTCCTCCTGGGCCGTGTTCAGAAAGTGGTGGTGGGGGATGAGTGTTCAGACCCTTGGGCCCTCACTTGTGGGGTGCCTCAGGGTTCCGTCCTCTCCCCCATGCTTTTTAACATCTATATGAAGCCGCTGGGAGAGATCATCAGGGGGTTTGGACTGGGTGTCCATCAATATGCAAATGATACCCAGCTCTACCTCTCTTTCAAATCAGAACCAGTGAAGGCAGTGAAGGTCCTGTGTGAGTGCCTGGAGGCGGTTGGAGGATGGATGGCGGCTAATGGATTGAAGTTGAATCCTGACAAGACAGAAGTACTGTTTTGGGGGGACAGGGGGCGGGCTGGTGTGGAGGACTCCCTGGTCCTGAATAGGGTAACTGTGCCCCTGAAGGACCAGGTGCGCAGCCTGGGAGTCATTTTGGACTCACAGCTGTCCATGGAGGGGGAGGTCAATTCTGTATCCAGGGCAGCTGTCTACCAACTCCACCTGGGGAAACCCAGCCAGATGGGCGGGGTACAAATAATAAATTATTATTATTATTATTATTATTATTTTGAACCGCTTTGAGATTTCCCCCCCCTTAAAACTACAAAGCAGTATAGAAATGAAATGAATAATCATAATTTAAATGAATGAATGAATGAATGCCTTCTCTTCCAGTATGGAGCTATAGGCTAGCCCCAGGCTCCTTTGGGAGGAAGGTTGGGATATAAATGGATAAATTTAATAAATAAATATATGAATAAATCATATGGGCCTAGTGGCACAGCACACGCTATTGCAAGCAGAAGGTTTGAAGTTCAGTCCTCATCACCTTCAGCTAAAAGATCTTAGCTGGCAGGGCTGGGAAATACAATGCAGAGCTACATAAAATTGATCCAGGCTGCTTGACTTAGCCTAAAGCAGCCTTATAGATTCACGTGCATGCCACTGAAAAGAGAATGAAAATTGTCAAGCCTTTTTGGCTCAATTAGTAATAAAAAAAATGTCCCATTAGATTTTTGCCAGAGATGCCAACTCTATCACACGTCTCATCAATACTAGATTTTATTTTATATATTTTAAGCGTTTACTACTAGTGTGAACGTGAAAACACATAGTCCATTGAAGGTTTCAGAAAGTTTTCACTAAAACCAACAAAATGGATCCCTAAATATTTAACTTATTTTAATCTCATGGGTTTTTTTGGGGGGGGGGGCACGGGTGGGGTTAGGAATTGACTCATGAGTTCTGAACATTTAGGCCTGGAAACCCTGATTTCCCAAGGGAAGAATATGTAGCCAGTAGAAATAATACCCTGGTACAGAGAGCAGCTGTTGCTGTGCAACCTTAATGGGAGCTGCATGGGAAATGTCATTGCCTAGGAAGAAACCTCAGGCAGGAGAATGGGATGATCTTCAACCACATCTTCTGAACTGCATCTCTCATAATGAACAATGATTTCTTGATGCATTTCATCTTCCTGGTTCATGGGGGAAAGAGGAAGAAGCCACAACACATCATGGAAAATGTAGTTCTCCAATGGGGAAATCCAATCCTTCTCTTTGGCATTTTCTCTTTTTACAGGTCTACAGGGCCCTCGATGCCATATATATTTTCCATAAGTTCTGAGCTAGCAGAGCAGCTCACAGTGGCAAAGAGCTCCACAACTGCTGCAGCTGTCCGGTGCATCATTATCTCGTTCAGAAATGCCTCATCCACCTTCTGTTATATGTGGTAGGCAAGTCTGGGGGAAGTAAGGGTGACTGAGGGTGGCTTGTTTTCTAAATAACCGTATGAAAAAGAAAGCGACCGAACTTAACACTGCCTAGTAAAACAGAACCTATCTCATACATTTGGGCATGAATTAATTCAACTTACCTCTAAAGAGATAAATGGCAATTTGGTAAAGTGCTTAGGGGGGAAAAGGGTTGCCCCAATGGTCCATTAAAAAAAATCCAGAATCCATATCAGAACAATACCTTTACTAGACCCAGCTTTATCAAGGAAGGAGACAAACTTGGGTTTCTCAAAAATGGGAGAGCAACCACTGTTTCCCACAGCATCTGTAAGTGCAGCCTGAAACCAAAATAGCACCTAGAGTGTCTCACTGGGAGGCTTACTATCTCCTCCCACACTCCATATTGTGACTAGCCAGTTGAAGACTTCTGGAAAACTTGAAAGCTTACAAACTATTATACGGCATTTTGATTGACCTGATAACGGTATGCCCTAGTATGTTTCCAAACAGAGTTGTTTAGCCACACAAATATTGTATGTGAGTGGTGCTGATGAAGCATGCAGATGAAGCATTCCATTATTTCTGGGGAAATTGGTCTTATAGCTGTGGCCTGCCTGGATCAGGTCAAGTTCATCAAGTCCAGCTTTTGGTTTCCAACAGAAAATAGCACAATTGCTTGCAGAAGACTACAAGCAAAGAGAAAGGCAGCTCAGGGTAGCACAAGGGCCCATTAAAACACAAAGACCTCCCTGTTTCACCTGGGTGTTTTGGCTAAGGTATAGGGCTGCCTAGATATCACAACACAGCCACGCTTTTCATCTTCTTTCAAGGGTGGACCTGACATGTGTGGCTCCTCCTAGAGGCAGCATGATTGAGAAGAGCTCATGCCATAAAGGGTCTAGAAGGGAGCTTCCTAGAGAAGCAAAAGCCAGACTGGAATTAATGAGTGACAAAGACAGCAGAAGGATAGATAGATGTACAGAGTATACTATATGTTTTATAACTTAGCTAGCTAAAATCCACTCGCTTTGTAAGCAAGCAGGAGACTGAAGATTCAGCTTTGATTAGAGTCATTCTCTGCCTATTTACTGCTAGCAGCATATCAATGCACAGACTAGTCTTTGGGATCACAGTCCACTTTATCAAATGCATCTAAAGAAGTGGGCACTAGCACACTAAAACAATAAAAATGTGTCAGTCTTTGAGCCACCAGTCATTCTCTGTGATGGGATGGAAAACTTGTGGCCCACCAAATGTTGTTGGACTAGAACTCCCCATGATCCTTTTGAACATAAGCCCATCCACTTTTGGGGGGGGCCACACATTTCCCACTGCTGCACTATAACACTGAGCGAAATCACAGCAGGAGAAGTGAAAGAAGGCTGTCACCCTGTTCCTAGGAATCACACAAAACAGAAGGATGTACTAGCTAATGGATGCTTTATCCTTGGTAACTGGGGTAAAACTATCGTTTCTGCTAATAATGAACTCAGATGTGACCAGTGATACAACTGAAGCAAAACTGGAGCTACTTAGAAATGAGAGGTAGGTATGCTACCTTTCAGGTGGACTTTTTGGCTTGCAGAAATCCTCCCCCACCCCAAGAAAAAAAGACAACTTAGTTAGGACTGAACATGCTTAGCAGTCATAAAATATTTTTTTCCAAGGGTGAAATGCCCTACTTGGAGGGAATGGTTACCTGGACCCCCAAGCAAGAGCCCTCTCCGCTCCCCATATGTCAATTTAAGCCTATTCCATACTTACTCATCGCACCATAGTTTTAATGCACCTGAAAGGGTCACAAAATACTATGCAAGGAGACTGGTGAGTAACTTGCACTTATGGCAGCTCCTGGGCAAAGAGAGGTCACAGCTGCATACACAAATGCCAGTAGTATCCTAGCAGAAGAGCCGAGATTCATACTTACTTACTTACTTGCTCCATTAGCAAAGGATTGAATAATCAGGCTGCAAGTGACTTGAAAGTAAAACCTACTGAAGTCAATGGGTTGAAATAATAAAAAAATCACAGGCCTGACATTTAAAATTCTCCAATATATTTTTAAAAGTGGAATGAGATGGCGGTATATTCTGCCCCCACTTGCAGTTGGAAACCGCATTAAGAGGCTATCGTAACAAGGCAGGACTTTGAGATAACACTGTAAGCATTATATATAAAGTATTAAATCTATGACTACATTTTGTAACCAAGGGCCACAGTATTTTCCTTATATTGTAAGGCATGCAAAATCTTTTACTACTGAATTTAAGTTTCTACTGCATTTTCAGTTGTAATATCACTAGTACACACTTTGCTTTTTAAAACTTTCGCTGGATGACTGAAAGTGGTTTACAATAATCTCCTGTTACCACCCCCCTGAAATATTTCTTTATTTTGAATTGCTACTCCATGTCCATTTTGGCAGAGAGAGAGGCCTTTGTTGTTACACTGCCTAACTATTTCAATTGCTTGATCTGCCAAGTGAGAAGAAGATCAAACAAATAGGGGATCAATATGATCATTGACCAAGTCTCCCTCTGGGAAATATAAAAGGGGAATTAATCACTGCTCTTCAGAGACTACAGCAGCAGAAGGCACCCTTTGGTTTTCAAACATAATGCTGAAACAGCCCTCCTAATTCACCTTTCCATAATTCTTCTCCTAATTTTCAGGGCCCTATGCTACTCTCTAGTCTCTCAAATGCCTTTTAAAAATCTTCCCCAATAGAATTGTGTTTCTTTTGTTAACTATCATAGATATGCATCCCTGACTTGATTCATAAATAGATCATCTTATCCTACTGTGATTCTATTTGCAATCAAACCATATACAGGTTTGTACGTTCTACTTGTGCATACGTGTGGTGCCAGGAAATAAATAAATAGCTCATTTTTAGCCAGGAAATGGCTGGAGAGAGCTGGAGAGTCTCCGAGGCCCATGAGGAAACCTGCCCTGGAGCCCAAAGAAGACGTCAGTGTAGAGGGAGGAAGCCCCGGAGAGACCAGAGGTGTAGCAGGGCCTTGTTTACGCTGCTCAACCTCCCCGCCTAACAGCTGATGTGCTGAATAGCGCAGCAGAAGCAACCGCTTTCGTGCACGTCCTCCAGCCTCCTTCTGGCCCCAGAACTTCAATTCTAATTGTGGTTATTTTGGGACACAGTATTTTTTGTTGTGGACTGAAGAGAGAGCGACAGAGAGGGTGCTCCCCACTTTATGCAATTTCATTTATGCATGCAGGGGCCCAGAATGTAACCCCCGTGTAAGTGGGGAGTCGCCTGTACCTCCCCCTTCTCCCTCTCTTAAAACAGCTTTAACTAGAATGCATGATAGTTGATTAGTCTAGCTGTGAAGTAAGTTAGCATGCGAGATTATGGGTTCTCCAAGACTACCAATTTTGCACTCTTGCGCCCTGCCACATGCATGCGCACACACACACACACACACACACACACACAGCCTAGAATGCAACGCCACTGTTTCCTATTCATCACACACTAAAGTGCATACATTTCTAACCTGCAGCTAATATTTAGTTCTTACCAACTGCAGCCAGGTAGTCCTGAATAGATTACTGATGGAGAGAGAGCTACCCATTTTGGAAACCAGAGCACATGGTTTGCATGCAAAAGTTTCCAGGTTCAATCCCCAGCATTTTCAGATAAGAGTTGGAAGAAACTCCTGCCTGAAAGTACCAGACAGCCACTGTCAGTCAGTGTAGACAGTACTAGCTAGATGGATAAGTGGCCTGACCAATCTCTTACAAAAATCTAGTTCTATGTATCCTGCTTTTACTTTTTTAAAATTCTTATTTTTTATAATTCTCATCATCATTGTTATTGTATCATTTACTCTCGATGTTGCTTGTGATACTGTCTTATTATATTGGAATGAAGAGGCTGGAAAAGGAGAAAACACAAAAATGTTACACAGATATAATATGGGTAAAGGGAAACAGCTAATTGTCTGGACAAGTCATTTCCCAGTTCATGCCGAGAAGCTATTTTTAAATGTCTCCACGGATGGAAGCAAAAGCTGCATCATAGTTTTCTCAATGGATGAACCCAAGACTTCAATGTAGCTAGGGCTTAGCACCAGTGTGGATATCCATCCACAAATGTATTACTGCAGCCGGTGCAAAACTATGGCTCAAGAGAGGGGAATGGTGTGACACACATTGGCTGTCACTGGCGGTGGAGTTAGAAGACTATATATTCCTTTGCTCTGCTTCAGTACATGTTTCAACCAGACACTCTGGAGCAAAGTACAATTTCTTGCCTGTCTTCTGGGCAGATTCACCCCACAACTCTGTGTAGTGAGCTGTAGGGAGTTGGGGGTTAGGTGGCAAGTGTGAATAAATAGGTCAATCTGGTCAAATTTGGCAGGTAGGTGCAGAAGAAGAAGAAGAAGAGTTTGGATTTGATATCCCGCCTTTCACTCCTTTTAAGGAGTCTCAAAGCGGCTAACATTCTCCTTTCCCTTCCTCCCCCACAACAAACACTCTGTGAGGTGAGTGGGGCTGAGAGACTTCAAAGAAGTGTGACTGGCCCAAGGTCACCCAGCAGCTGCATGTGGAGGAGCGGAGACGCGAACCTGGTTCCCCAGATTACGAGACTACCGCTCTTAACCACTACACCACACTGGAGAGGGAAGAGGAGTGAGACCATCAGGTGAGGTGGACCATTAGGCATGTTTGCAAGTGACAGGTGTTTCCAGCTGCCCTAGGCTGTGTGGCCTGTTTGCTGGAAACAGTGACTTTCAAGCTGACCAGTCTTACTCCTCCAGAGTTGTGTGGCTGGAGGGGGGGTGTATGTGGCATGCCAGGAAACCCTCCCTGCTCACCTTATCCATGGACTCTCTTCAAGCCTCTTGTCCTTGGGCTAGGTGACTCTCCCAAGGTTTTTCAGTTAGGCTTACTGCTACTGCAGTGTTAATCTCCCTCCGCTCAGATATGTAAACAATAAATGTAGCCCCGGTTCAATCCATGTAGTTGTGTCAAGTTGACCCATTATTTACCTGGCTTGTAGCAAACTTCAAAAACAGCCCAGAACTGATCATGTGTGCTCCATGGACGAAAGAATACTGGTTTGGGTGGTAGCGGACAGAAACATGAAATACATGGCTAAACCCCTGAGGAAAAGGAGGACTCTGCACTGCAACATTTGGCTGCAGGGGCCCACTTGTATAATGTACATAAGCATGGGACCTGAAGATGCATTTTGCAGCAGAAAGTTCATCACATCATTTGATTTTCCTTCACCTGCAACATTTAGAGGAAATAGATTGTGTCATTTGATCTCCATCTAAGGTGAGGATCTGAATAAATTTTAAAAACAAGGTTTCTCGCTAGACTCCGCAATCAGTGCAATGTCTAAAGCTAAAGCGACCTGTGTTACTAACCAGGTTACATACAATGTACTTCCAGAATCTTTGGCTCTGTGCTTAAGACGGTGCAGGGGGAATGGAGAAGAAAAGTCTAAACGAACCCAATACTGATGTTTAAGGTCCTAAGAGATGATCTAATTTAGCTATATAAAATCATGAAAGGGAAAGAATTAATTGATACTAATGAGTTATATGAGATAACATCATAATTAATTCCTACATAACAAGAGGACACAGGCCTGAAGTTAGAAAAAGAGAAGAAGAAGAAGGGGGTGTGTGGATCAAAAGGCTGGCCTATATATTACAGAACATATCTGAAATACGAAATGAACTAGCATAGTCGGAAGTGGAAGGAAGTTGGTGCACCATCTCAACGGTGAAGGGAAAATTTATTCTTTGGGGAGGGCTTTTCTGGCAATCCGTCACCTGTTGTGTTTTTGATGTAGCTGATTAAACATAGGTTGGCATCTTTCTTTTCCCAGGGATGCAAAGGGGGCACGCCGGGCATTCCTTCAGAAAAGTGCACATGTTCCCAGTTGTATTCAAAGCCACACAAGATAGCTAGCTAAAAAACATTTAAAGATGTGAAAGTTCACTTTTTTTACCGTACTGTGTGGGCTTCTTGAGGGGACCATGGGCCAGGTTTATCCCTAGTGTAGACTATGGAGTTACACCAGGGATTTCTTGCCTAATCTGTCTATCAGCAAGTGTACAAACATATTATGGCAGTTGCTAAGGTAACTACATAGATTTGATTCCCCCCACCCCCTAAATACCAGAGCCAAGCAAATCAGCACATAAGCCTTTCTGAAATTTCTCAGTGTATTAAGTTACCATTCATATATTACTGCACCAATTTAGGTAATTTTTTTTCTTTTTAAATATTCCCATTTTTGTGAGGCTCTTGCGGCATTAGCCATTTTTTCCTTATTCGAACAAGGAGCTACTTACTTCTTTGGTGTATAAATCACAAGTGACCAGTTATGTGCCAAGCATAGAAAGCTTTGATAAATCACAGAAATAATAAATTATGTGGGGGAAAAGGGCATTCTTTCCTCTTTGGGCTGGTGTGGTGCAGGAGCTGTGGTGAAGGCGAGTAGAATTTCCATTTAAAAAAACCCATTCCATATTGATGCCACATTTGCAAATCTGAATCTCAATCTATGGACATTAGGAGCTGTATTTGTTTTTAATGCTCAGTATGTAAAACATATACTACTAGTAAAATCCACAGAACCAAGATGCACAATGATGCTTCCTGGCTTGTCACCAGAAAGTCCAAATAAAGACATTATGCTAATACACTAAAATGACTGACAAACTGATGTCAGTATAGATACTGGCATTTCTCACAAAACACAAAACTACAAAGGGAGCCTTAGCACGCAAGCCACCAGTTCAGAGGGCAAAACAGCTCCAGTCATACCCAAAACTTTCATCTAAGCCAAGGCTTTGTAGGACATAACTGAAGATGTAGTGCAAATGAGACCTTCATACTTACATCCCAACATCAATTGTGATCACCTGTCCAACCACAAGCCCATGGGGACTGTAGCTTGGGTTGCATTCGGTTGTGTTGTTGTTGCTTCCCATAGGCAATAATGGGACAAGTCGGCCAGCACAATTTTTCCCCTGGTTTACAGCCCTTAATTCCTGCAGTCACTGAGAATGTGCAAAGAGCTTTGGCACAGGTGTGAGGAAACATGGGCCCTTCACTTGTTGCCGAACAATAATTCCCATCAGCATGCATGGTCAAAGGCCAGGGATGAAGGGCTCTGTAGTTCAGCATCATCTGTAGGTCTACCTGCTTAAGAGGAACATCCAGAATGTGGCCTTTAAAGTCACAGTTAATAACCAGCACAGTAGTGGAAAGAGAGGTGAACCATATGATTAACAAAAGGGCATTAGGGTGATCACCACCAATAATTATTCTGAAATTATACTGCACCATAATCAGACAGGTCAACAAAAGAACATGTAGAACTGAAGCAGAAACTACTCTGTTTCTTTACCAGAGCACAACGACCAACTCCACCATTCTCCAGTGTAAATAAATCCCAATGCAGGCAAATCCGTACACTAGTAAAATATGTGGCAGTTTAGGGATGTGCAAAGGGGGGGTCGAGTTTACCATAATGTGTGTTGCTCTGTGGGCCTCTGCCTCGACATGAAGGATTAGAGGGGTATTACTCTATGATGCACGCACGACTTTTTTCATAGGCAGGAAATGCCAAATCCCAAACAGCCCTTGGTGCTTAGTTTTAAGATTCTTAAGTACGAACAGCAGGCAAAAGAAATAGCTTCTTCCACATTAATCAGGCAACTGTTTTATGGACAGTGCTTTTGCAAACTTGATATACAGACAGGATCTCATATTCCACTCAGATTGGATGTTCCATCTGAAATATTTAGGTTTTTATTTATGCAATACTTATAAAGCTGTTTAAATGATTCTGGTCCAGCTAGTCATTTCAAGTCTCTTGCATTTTCTAAATTTTCACCATCAGGTGGCAAGTGGACAATGGGCAAAGACTTGAAGCTTGGTTGTCCAAAACATGGCCTGAAAATTCTACCACCATTCTCCCACGAAGTAAACATGGCATAAAGTTGTCCTGAGACAATTTGTGTCAACTGCACATAGCCTTTGATTATGTGGAAGTACTGTAGAAATGTAAATTTGAAGCATGAAGAAATAGGTATATCATATCTAATATAACTAGCTTGGAGATTCATAACCGGTAAAGAAATACTATTTTTGAAAATAAGTATATTTACATTGTTTAAAAGGTCTGGGTGTTTGAGACAGGAGTTCTGCAGTTCCAGACACCACCAGACTTAGGGAGTTTTGATTTTTGCTCAAAATTACATTAAGGACTCAGGTGGGTTCATGGTTTTATACTGTATTTTATGCTGCTTTTATAATTAAGTGTTTTTAAGTGTTTTGAATTTGTTGTTAGCCACCCTGAGCCGTTTTTGAACCGGGAAGGGTAGGGTATAAATAAAATTATATTATTATTATTATTATTATTATTAGGGGGTTTTTTAATGGAAAAGAAAACTTTTCCTTAAGACCGGGAATAATTTCTCTCCCTTCAAAACCCATCTATAGCCCACATTCAAATAAATTAAAATTTTAAGAAAACTGAATTTAAAGACGACAATTACAGTGGTACCTCAGGTTAAGAACTTAATTCATTCTGGAGGTCTGTTCTTAACCTGAGGTACCACTTTAGCTAATGGGGCCTCCTGCTGACGCCACTGCGCAAGTTCTGTTCTCATCCTGAAGCAAACTTCTTAACCCGAGGTACTATTTCTGGGTTAGTGGAGTCTGTAACCTGAAGCGTCTGTAACCCGAGGTACCACTGTATTTATTATAACTATAAATGTGGCTGAACTACAGACTATTACTTTTCTGACCTGAATGGTATGGGGAATATTGAAATATCCAAGTTTTCAAAGAGGATCACTGCATATACAGTGATACAGTTTCAGTCTGGTCATGTCTGAGGCTACGTGCGCACCCGTGAATAGGCTCCATTTAAATCAATGGCACTTACATCTGAATCAACATTGCATACAGCCTGATACATGTTAATACCTTGCGATGACAGAGTAGCAAAAAAGTGAAAGAGAAGTTGCTGTTTTAAAATGTAAACGACAGTAAACAGCTACAGTATGAAGGTAGTTAAAGTTAAACTGACAGTGTGGGATTAATTAAATAATATACGGAGTCTATCAAAATTAGCACTGCAAAGGCAACCGATTAAGCGTTAAGGCACATAATGCGATGACCTATAATTGGGGTGGGGGAAGAATAACCTGTTAAATGCAACTGGATTTTTGGATTCCAGATGCTGGTAGGTTTTCCAAATGCTGCACAGTTTTCCTCGTGCCACTTCCTATTAAGTTCATGTTTCCTTCGTTTTGGAGCATAGCCTGCCTTATATATTCATATTCAGAAATGCAAGGATAAAAAAACAAAACAAAACATACAGATTCCATCCCTCAGCCCTCTCTGCCCCTGCAATGTTTAGAGCATCCCTCTGCAGCTTATACACATGTTTGCCAGGTGCTGGACTCCTTATGCACACACAGACAGTGCAGTGTCAACAAAAATGCTACAGTGACATTTCCCCCCTTCCCGTTTTCACCCACACTACCACCCTCTCTCTCAATTACATGTAAGCTTTTCACTGCCAGTATAAAATACATATTGTGCTCTTGCAAGATTCATTGTACTGAGGTCAGCTGGAACTTATTGTCCTTCTTGCTTCAGAACAAGACAAAACTGACATCTGTAAGATTTGCTGTTAAATAATCCAAAACAGAGAAGAAGCGGGGCAACACAGGGAAAAAAACTGTTAAGGGAACTTTGATTAGGGTTTTTAAAACCCCATTTGATGTAGATTTAATTACATTCGTGTTCTTTTGCTGTTTGTCATGTGTTCTCCACCTAATCATTTTACATTTTTTTAAACACCAGATTTTGTGTGTGTTTTGATGCCCCAGGTTTTTTTTTATCCCATATGCATCTCATTAAAACACTGATGGTTGGGACAGCCTTTTAGTTCTACTGTGTGTGCTTCCTGTCTTCTGTTTAATTCATTGTTCACGTCTTCTTGAATACCAGTAGGCTGAGCAGATATTTAAGGATCCCAATTAAGGGACAACAGATTAGTTTACTTGACGCTACAAGTAAATAAATAAAAATAAGTTAACCAGCCAAAAAGACATAGTGATGGGGGTGTCAGTGAGGGAAGAGGAAGGATAAAAGAAATGGTGCAAGCTGTTTTTTAAAAGCCTCTCGTTTTCTAAAGTTGTAGAGGGGTGGGGGGTTTTACGTGGGAAAACCACTAGGAAGGAGATGTGGGGCTTTCCCTAGAATGAGCTGCTGATAAATCTAATCCTGAAGGACTGGAAATGAGGTAACAGAAATTTTGATGAAAATTATGTACATGCACTGTGACAAGCTCATAAACACTGCCACTATGATAAGTTTTCCTAGGTTTTTTTTTTAAAGACCCGACAGAACTGTATAAGCCCGAACTCTAATTTTTACAGCCTTGGGTTTGGAGATCTGTCATTGGGAGATATAATGGAAAGAATAATTGCTTGGTAGCTGCACAAACATGAGATGTGTTGTCAGGCTACAGTTCGGAGGCTACATCTGGCTTGAGAAATGATTGATGCTGTCTCTGCGTGCAATTTGAGACACTTTCCCCCCCCCCCCCTTACTGTGGCCAACATTCCTAACTCTCCTGCATCTACAGCAATTAATTCATTACTATTGTTTGGCGGGGGGTGGGGGGTTAGAAGGGGAGGAGAAAACTTTCTCCAAGTTTTTTTTTTGTTTGTTTTCGTTTTTACTTTTAAAAACCATTATTTCTAACATGACCCTTCGGCGTTTGAGAATATACTACGCAAACGCAAACCATGTGATTTCAATTTGAAATGAAAAGTAATGTCTGAATCACACAACAGCATTCTCATTTCCTAATACTCTGGTTTTTACTACTTTGCATTCAACTGTGAAAAAGTCTTTTAAAACTCCGAACAGCAGTAAAACTTGAATGAATTTTTGACCCATTATTGCATAGCGGGTGCTCTTTCCAAGTTGTAGAGACTGCCAAGTTCTCCCCACCTAATATTTCCACTTTAATTGTGCCACTTGAGAAATTTACGTGCCTCAAAATATGGCATGAATCTTACGCTTATTGCAGTATCATTAGCAGCAACATTTAAGCAACATCTGTGTGCTATAGAACTAATTGAAGTAGCAGAAGTGGCAGCTGTAAATCCACAGGAAGATGGCAGTTTGCACCCAGCACTGCTGAGTTAGCTAGTAACTGTCAGCCTGTTCCCGCAATCTGCTCTCAAGTACTCTGGTACAGGCACACAGTGTCCAAAAAAATACAGCGAGTAGGCTAATGATCCTATTAACCACTTTGCTGCACCAATTTGGCTGTTTTTCCAGTTTCCTTGTTGAATTTCATTATATATTTCACCATGCCAGTAAAAAAAAAAACCTACTATGAGACATGTCTGACTTTAAACCAGTTACCGGTCCAAGGGAGACCATTTTCGTCAAAAAAAATATCCACCCACCTCCATTGTTATTTAAATTTACCTCCACTTTTATTTTATTAAAAAGAGAAGATGCCTTCCCTAAAGAAAAGGGTCATATTTTAAACATCCCCCACTGAAAACGAAATACTTAAAAGCAGTTATTAAAAGAAAAACCAGGGTTTTGTTGTGTGTTTTTCTTGCTTCTGACTAAAACACACCTACATTTTCAGCAACAATCTTAATCACTATCACATAAGAGTCTTTCAAAAACCAGTTTGGACAATCCAACGTAGCCTATGGAACTTATCTTCCACTTCCCTTCCTTCTCGGCTACAATTTCATATTCTGTCCTTAACATGTAAGTCCTAATATACTAGGACATCCCTCCAGATCTGGTTGTCCTATTATTCCTTGTAAAAAAAATAAAATGTTCATATGAAACTAAAGCCACTTAGCCCTGTAACGAGTGTTTAATGTGGGTCTAAGGAAGGGGAAACCTAAACCATAAAAAGCAAGATCAGTATTGCTGTTAAAAGGAACATTCTAGTGCGCTGCAATCACACGCACCCCACATATTTATTTTTTTAAAAATAATATTTATTACTTTTATAGATTACAAAAAGAGAGAAAAAAGCAAAAGAGAAAAAACAGAAGAAAAAACAAAGGGGAAAAAACAAAGAGAGAGAAAAAACACACACAATACAATACAATATATAAACAATACAAAACACAACCTAAACTCAAAACTAAACACATTAAGCTAAACTAAACAAACCCCACTCCCAAAACAAAAACAATTTAAAAACATACATCCTCTCTTTTCCATACTCTATCTTTCGTTCCCTTGTTTCCTCGACCTCCTCACACCTCCCTTTTTGTGTTCCGCTTCTATTAATTGTTTCAGCAAATCCTTTCCATCTTTCTCCATTTTCTGTGATATTGTAAATAATGTATTATTTTAACCTTATTTTCCATTACAACTAAAATACTTATATATACTTAACTCCTTATAACATTTCTGCTAAGCCCATAAAAAATCATTCCACCATTTTTCTATCACTCATTAGTTTTACCATAAGTCTATATATAAACTTTAAATTTTCCAATCTTCTTCCACCATCTCCTCTCCCAGGTTTCGGATTCTGCCAGTCCTTTCCATCAATTCCATAAAGTCCATCAACCTGGTGATCTTATGTCCGAGGCGCTTAACTCTTTTCCAAGTCCCTTCTGCAGGTCTTCTTCATTTTCTTTAATGCTAAAGAGCCAATCTCGGGGAAATTCCAACCTGTCAATCCTTTTCTTCCTTCTGAACAGATCAGCTGAATTTCCATAGTTAAAACTACAGTCCATAAAGTATTTCCAGGTATATTTCAAAATTCCTCCAATTCCAAAGGCCCCCAAAACTTCAATCTCCTCCAGGCCCAAGTCCATGTCCCAAAAGTCAGTTAATCCCTGCATAGAGGGCTCTTTCCAACTTTCCTTCTTTAATCCAAACCGGGATCCATTCCTCGGAGTCTGGCTTTTCCTAGATTCAATCATAGAAGGCCTCAACTTATAATCTCCAATTTGCTTCTGTAAATCCACAGATCTCACTTGTATTATTTTATGTTCAACAACAGCTGCATTCTCCTTCTCCTCCTTCTCCTCCACCATTTGCCCTGCCAAAATGGGTTCCTGTACCAAGTCCTGAATTATTTCTGTGTTAGTGTTCGCTTTTTGACTCAAGTTGGTCACTTTCTGTTCCAAATTATCAACTTTGAGAGTCATATCATCCATCTTCTTGTGAAGCTGTCCCAGCGAACAGCTTATCTTACATAAGTCACAATAGCCTCTCCTGTCAACATTTTTAAATAGTCCAAGGTCGCTCTCTGGTTCCCAAACTCCTTTTCTGCAGCTGGAAATTCCCCAGTTACAGTCCTGTTACAGTTTCAAAAGCTCCCTCTAGAGGGAATCAGTCTCCACTTGTATCAGTTCTTTCAAGCACAATTTCAAACATTAAAGATAAAATTTCAGTTACTTTTCCTCTTCTTTTTTTTTAAATGCAGAAAGGGACAATGGAAACAGTATCTTACTCTTGTTTAGCTAGCTGTCAAATCCGTTCTGTCAAAAGCACTCTCTCCAAACGTCATCTGGCAGCCCGTTCCCAGGTTCAGAGCAGTGGTAATTTGATTTTTTCACTCTCTCCTGCAGGCTCACTAGATCACCACATATTTAAAGCACATGGCTTCCTCCAAAGAATTCTGGGAACTGCAGTTCTGTGAGGGCAGACTGTTCCTAGAATTCTTTAGAAGAAGCCATGTTTTAAAGGTATGGTGTAGATGTTTCAGTTTCAAATTATAGCATGATGCCATTGGTTCAGCTCCTACCCTCCTGAGCAGGAGAAAACAAGCTTGCTCCATCTTCCATGTGACAGCCCTTGAGATATTTGAAGATGGCTATGATATCTCCTCTCAGTCTCCTCTTTTTCAGGCTAAACGTACCCAATTCCCTCAAACATTCCTCATAAAACTGGGTTTCCAGACCCTTGATCATCCTGGTTGCCCTCCTCTGCACATAGTCCAGCTTGTCAATATCCCCTTTTAAACTATGGCGCCCGGAACTGGACACAGTATTCCAGGGTTGGATCTATCTAGACACATTAAAGAAGCGATTCAGTTAAATGTGTTGCAAACTCATACACGGAAATCCAGTAGGGAAAGACGGGACTCCACAGCGCCATCTGGTGTCAGTGTTATATTGCATATACAACGCATAGAAAACGCTTTTTCTTTACCAATCTTGCCAAGTCCCAGGTGTGGTTTGAACAAGGCAGAATAGAGCAGGACTATTACTTTCCTTGATCGGGACACTATACTTCTGTTAATGCACCCTAGAAGAGTGTTCTAGGGTGCTCCATCACACTGTTCCATCACACTGCTGAATTGTGTTAAGCTTCTGGTCTAAGATCCCTAGATCCTTTTCACATGTACAGTGGTATCTCTGATTACGTACTTAATTCGTTCTGGAGGTCCGTTCTTAACCTGAAACTGTTCTTAACCTGAAGCACCACTTTAGCTAATGGGGCCTCCTGCTGCTGCCGCGCCGCCGGAGCACGATTTCTGTTCTCATCCTGAAGCAAAGTTCTTAACCCGAGGTACCATTTCTGGGTTAGTGGAGTCTGTAACCTGAAGCGTATGTAACCCGAGGTACCACTGTACTGCTGGCAATTCACGTGCACCCCATCTTATATATGTACAGTCTGTTCTTCCTGCCTATGTTTAGAACCTGACATACATCCCTACTGAAATTCACTGTGTTAGTTTTGGCCCAGTTATCTAAGCTGTTAAGGTCATCTTTAATTCTGTTTCTTTCTTCAGAGGCATTGGCTACCGCTCCCAATTCGGTATCAACTGCAGATTTAAATACTGCTTGCCACCCCAACCATTGCTTCACGTTTGATGGCAGTTCGAAAAAAAGTTCGCACAACTTTAAAAATATGTTCTTCTTTGTGCCTTCTTAAAACATTTGTTTGTTTAGGCACTCCTATCCAGACCTGTAGAAGTTACTTGTGTTTTATTTCTTTTTGATTCACTGATAATTTTAATTGTCCTTCGGGATATTTTAAAAGACCTGTTGTTTAACCATTTTAATGTTTGATTTGTTATTTTTGTAAACCACTTAGATGTTTTCATACAATCAAGCGGTGCCTAAATTTCACAGAACAAAATGAAGTGTAGGCATTACGCGTAGTTTGGCCTTCAGCTGCTACTCGTCTGGGTGGGTGGGGGGGTTGTACAGCGCATGGATCTGAGTGGGTTTCAACTCTATGATACATCCTGGAAGTGATAGGCTGGTCTTATGTAAAGAAAGAACGTAATTGGTTGGGCTCCCTTATTTCACGGTTTTGGAACTGCAGTGACAAGTTATTTATGAGAACTGCAGCGCTGGCTCCATTGCTGATTTAATTATCTGGTGATTGAGGGGGGGTGTCAAAGAGGGAATCAGGCTTTTTATTTATAAAACAATATTAAAAAACACACAATCCAGTTTTATGGCAGCCCAGCTATTTAGTTTTATTCTATGTTCTGTGAATCTGTTTTGCAAAACAAAACACTATATAGCCAAATTACTATTAAAGTGTGCAGGTGGGGGAGGAGAACTGATGTAAATATCAGCAGCAGATAAGTGCTCCCTTAAATGTTTTCTTTTAGTGCTTTAAAAAATAGTGGTGCTTCAATCGTAGTTCCATCCCCCTTTCCTTCAGAATGCAAAGCATCTTCAGCCCAAGCAGCAAATAAATATGCAGCCTTATTAAGGTTTACAGGCTTCGTGCGACTTTGCTTTAAATTCCAGTATTTTTTTGTGTTCCCTTTTGTGCTGGCGCTGGTTGGGTGCATTTTCACTCTTCGCTTGGCCCTTAGACAATTATGTAACTGGTATCTTTAGAAGCATTCAAGTGTGCTGGAAATACACAAAAGAAGACCTCTTTCAATATATGATGACTGGTGTGTTTGCCAACAACCCAACTTCATTAGAAAATTGGCACGTCCACTCAGTTACCATGTGACACACCGTTAACCGTGGATATTTGTTGCCTTAATGCACAAGTACTCAGGGACTTAACTGATAAGGGGAAAACTCTTCCAAATCTGCTGAACTACACGCTTAGGGTGGCACAGAGCCTTACAATATTGAAAATCAATAGTCATGTGACAGTTTAAAGATCAGAGGTTTCACGAATTAACTTTCTAGTACCAAATTACTAGCCTCTTATTTTATTTTCCAAGGGCTAAAATATATGTGTTTTAGATTATACAGCTGAATATCATCATGATAAACAAACATGATAATGAAACAAGGATAGTGGGCAATCAAAGAATCGTAATAGTTAATAGGACATTTTAAATATTAGCATCATTTTTCAATTAGGAATTTGGAGAGAGTTTTAAAGCAGTGCAATATTATTCCACTCTACCAGTTTGCTAATGAAGTACATTTAACAATATAAAAGGATCCTGCAAATTTAAATAAACCTGTAATGGCTTACAAGCACACACACAATGCTGTGGTTTAATATTAACCAATGTTCTGATCTCTCCTTTACTATAATATTTAGTGCAATTACCTGAATACCAGTTCATTATTTTAAACATTATCAACATTATTTATGTATAGCTATGATACAAAATACATTAAAGAATTCAGAACTTGATCATGCCAGTAAAAGAGAAACTGTTCACATGGGAGGGGGGAGCAGCTCTGTTGGGTTCACAAATATATTTATTGCTAATATGTTTGCAGAAGTGACATCAACATTTTTTCTTCCACAGTATTTGCAACTCAATGGTTGAAGGTCTAGAAATTTCACAGGTGGGCTGTGATCTGTATGTTTCAGCAAGGATAGCAACCCTTCATCTCTCCTGTCCCAGCCCATACCAATGCCCTTGTTTCCATTTCTGCTTCTCATGTTCAACTATCCAATTTCTGTTCCCACCCAGCTTTTGCTACTACAGGTTCATCAATTCTGGAGTAGAGCTGGGTCTAGCGCCACACCAAATTTAAACAACTACTGTATCACTTTAAACAGCCTTGGCTTCTCCCAATTAATTATGGGAGCTGCAGTTTGTTTAGGGTGCTGTGCGTTATTAGGAAACCACTATGCCCCTTGCACTATGTCTCCTTACAGGGGACGCGGGTGGTGCTATAGTCTAAACCACTGAGCCTCTTGGGCTTGCCGATCAGAAGGTTGGCGGTTCAAATCCCCGCAACAGGGTAAGCTCCTGTTGCTCGGTCCCAGCTCCTGCCAACCTAGCAGTTCGAAAGCACGTCAAAGTGAAAGTAGATAAGTAGGTTCTGCTCTGGCGGGAAGGTAAACGGTGTTTCCGTGCGCTCCTCTGGTTTCAGTGTTCCGTTGTGCCAGAAGCGGCTTAGTCATGCTGGCCACATGACCCGGAAAAACTGTTTGCAGACAAACACCAGCTCCCTCGGCCTGTAAAGCGAGATGAGCACCGCAACCCCCGAGTCATCTGCGACTGGACTTAACTGCCAGGGGTCCTTTACCTTTACTTTATGCCCCTTGGAGAGTTACAATTCCCAGGGTGGTTTAATAGTCAATCCCTCTACCTCAGAAACCTATGGGAACTCTGTGAAGGACATTTGGGTCTCCTATCAACTTTCAGCACCCTTAACAATCTATAGCTCCCGGTATTTATTTTGGGGGAAATGCTAAAGGTGGTATCATAGTGCTTTAAATGGATGGTGTGAATGTGGTCTGGGAAAGCAGCACCCCCTTGTGAGAATTCCAACTATATAATTTATCTGCATTTTCTGTCTGAAATATTCTGAACTTAACACTGCACTGCGCTACACTGCATTATACCATTTTCTCGTTTCCCATTAAATTTCATAGTACAGTGGTACCTCGGGTTAAGTACTTAATTCATTCTGGAGGTCCGTTCTTAACCTGAAACTGTTCTTAACCTGAAGCACCACTTTAGCTAATGGGGCCTCCTGCTGCTGCGCCGCCCAATTTCTGTTCTCATCCTGAAGCAAAGTTCTTAACCCGATGTACTATTTCTGGGTTGGCAGAGTCCGTAACCTGAAGTGTATGTAACCCGAGGTACCACTGTAAACTAAACTAAACTGCCCTAAAACCAACAGGTAGTAATTACTGTCTCATGTTTAGGCCTCTATATAATGCATTAAAAAACAACAACAACTGGTAAGAGTTACTAGACTCTCACCACTATATGTAGGATAACTTTATTTTAGGACTAGAAAACAACGATTATTTGCATCTCTGAAATTATGGTGCAATGGGACCTCCCCTTCCTCTCCCGGCACAGTCTCAAAATTAGCTCCAGAAGGTTCCCCCCCCCCCATCTTCTTGACCAGATTTTGAGGGTACCCAGGGAGCTGCAGAGGTGAGAAGATTTTGAGGAGAGGAGGAAGTTCCTCTGCATAAAAAGAAGTACAGTATGCTTTATGACTGGAATGGCAGCGGTGGGCAAAACTCTGTGGCTTACTAAAAAGCCAAGAAGCATCTAATGTCACTGGATAATATTGCCCATCTAAGTGTGTGTCAGCACCAGAATTCCTCTGTTCCACTTTTATTTCTCTTCAACTGAGTTTGTCCCTAGTTGCTCAATGTCTTTCATTATCACAACACTGCTTATTTATTTCTTTTGCATTTTTGCAACATATCTGATAAAAAAGGGATTTTTAAAAAAATGAGGGACAGACTTAGTTGTGCCATTTCAAGCTGTGCACTACTGTGCTTTCCCGTAAGTAAACTTAATCAAGCATAGCAGCAGCAATATTGCTGCATCTTCCATTGAGTAAATTTGCTTAAGAGGAAGAGCAGCACTTTAAATCCAAAGGGATAGTACCAAGATATTGCTCCTCTTTTCCTCAGTAAATTTACTGAAGAATAGGCGTGGCACGCTGTGTGAAATCTCACATTACCAAAGGCCTATTCACTTATTGCCCCCCTCATATTATTAATAAGCTGCATGAGACGGGATTGTAGGGCCATGCCCTTGCTAGTCACATTTTGGGTACATTTCTGAACTACAGTATTGTTATTACCATCACCTGCCCTTTGCCAGCAAATATCAGGGTGGGTTACAATAATTTAAAATTCAGTATTATAAACAGCAAAAACATGGGAGTCTGTTCTATGCATGAAGGGTTCAAAACTGGGCAGGGAGCCTACATGCACACAGCATGCATTTCACTTCAGAATTTATTTATTAATTGTTATTAATTAGATTTTTTACCTGCCCTTCACCATAAGGTTCTAGGGCAGGTTACAGCAATAATCTGCAATGTGTGCAGCAAGTTCCCCAACTCTTTGTACAAAGAGGTTCCCTAGACTAGATAGATGAGCTGGGGTTATGTTCCCTCTAAAAGTGTGTCGGTACTTATGGATTTGGGGTACTTATGAATCAACTGCTGTTGCTTCAGGCCCAAGTGCCTTGGTGGTATTAATTGCCTTCAATTAGCTTTGAATGGTGGCCCAGCTATGCTCCATCCTGATCAGGGAAAGCTTAGCTTCTGTTGTCTACACTTTGATAACTTCTAGGTTTGATCACGGTAATGCACTGTACCTTTCGAAACAGTTCAGAAACTGCAGCTGGTGCAGAATTGAGTGGCTCAATTGCTGAGTGAGGCAAGACAGCGTGAGCATATAGAATCATAGAATTGGAAGGGTACCAAGGGTCATCTAGTCCAACCCCCTGCAATGCAGAAATCTGAACTAAAACATCCACAACAGATGGCTATCCAACCTCTGCTTAAAAAGGAGAGTCCACAACCTCCAGTGGGAGTCTGTTCCACCAACTGATCAAATTAATCAGAAGACACTAGAGGAATAGTAGGGCAGGCATGATCCCACACCACCCTTCACAAAATTATTACTCCCCTAAGAGGCAATCAGTGAATAGGGCTCATTTCACCCATTGTGCAAATCTACAACAGAGAAGACATTGTAAGGTACCATGTTTATTCTATAGGCCACCTATTCTACAGCCTTTACTGATATGATTTTTTAAACACACACACACACACACACACACACACACACACTTCCTTAATTTAAGATCTTTATATCCCTCCTTCCGAGTAGCTTAGAACAGGTTAAAATACCATAGTAACAATGTTTTTTTTTAAAAAACCACACACAACACAAATGGCAGAGTGTCAAAGCTATCAGCAGCAATGTAAACACAAAAATCCTTAAAATAACCAAAGTAAAGCGGCAAAATAACTTACACATCAACTGCCTGAGAAAATACCCATGGACAGCTTGTTTTAACTTGGCACCTAAAACCATTGATGAAGATGCCAGGGAACAGTCTGTGAAGTGGGGACACAACCACAGAAAAAGTTGCCACCTCCTAAACTCGCGCCGGAGAAGAAAGTCTTTGCTATACCCTGGTCATAGGCTCTTAAGAGCCATTAAGTATACTACCAAGCCAGGTTCAAGGTTCCTGTGTTTGTTGTAAAAGCCCTGAACAACTTAAGTCCAGGATACCCGAGGATACAGGTGGCTCTGTGGGTTAAACCACAGAGCTTAGGGCTTGCCAATCAGAAGGCTGGCGGTTCGAATCCCCACGACGAGGTGAGCTCCCGTTGCTCAGTCCCAGCTCCTGCCAACCTAGAAGTTCGAAAGCACGTCAAGTGCAAGTAGATAAATAGGTACCGCTCCAGCGGGAAAGTAAACGGTGTTTCCATGCGCTGCTCTGGTTCGCCAGAAGCAGCTTAGTCATGCTGGCCACATGACCCGGAAGCTGTACGCCGGCTCCCTCGGCCAATAAAGCGAGATGAGCGCTGCAACCCCAGAGTCGTCCGCGACTGGACCTAATGGTCAGGGGTCCCTTTACCTTTACCCGAGGGATCTCCTGAACCCTTATATTCCAGCTCAGTCCCTGAGATCATCTGCAAGAGCCTCTCTGGTGGTTCCTGGGGTTGGAGAGGCTCATTGGATAACGACAAACATTTCGTGTCATTGGCCCAGTCCTGTAGAATACCCTGCCAATAGTGATTCAGCAGCCGCCTAACTGTGCCAACTTTTAAACGCCTGCTGAAAACTTTTCTGTTCTGTCAAGCCTATCTACTGATGTTTGTTTTTAATTCTTTTGCTTTTAACACCTCACAATTTTACTGTATATTTTCATGTTTTTTATATCGTTGGTATATATTGTGATATATTTTTTATGACACAGCAGTATATATACATTTTTATAAAATAAAAATAAATAAAGCCAGTGCTTTGAATTGTGCCTGGAAAGAATCTGGAAGTGGACAAGTACATTTGATATGTTCATTTGGTAGACAATGCCACTTTCCACGCATACTACAGTAGCATACCCTGGACACTATGAAATATGGATAACTATTTCACATATGGCCAATCATGGCTTCCCAAGAATACCTATGATGTAAGTATGCAAGATTTGCATACCAATGTGTAAACTGAAGGAAAAACCATCATGTTTGAAGCAGCACAAAGAGTACAGAAAACGAACAAATACATACTTTGCCTTAGAGCAGTGATGGCCAAACAGCCCTCCAGTTGTTTTTGGACTACAATTCCCATCATCCCTCACCACTGGTCCTGTTAGCTAGGGAAGGTGGGAGTTGTAGTCCCAAAACAGCTGGAGGGCCAAGTTTGGCCATCACTGCCTTAGAGCATGTAGCTAACCAAGATACAGAAACAGAAATGTCAGTTTGCCACAGAGCAAGCATTCAACATAGTCGGTAAGACAAAGAAAGTTCTGCCATTGATAACAAATGGTCCTGAAATATCTTCCCTGTCCACTGTACAGAGAAGGTCTTTGTATTTTGGGGCTTCTTATATATCCAGATTATTGTGTTTTACTTAATGTTGTGTTGGGTTACTAATTCTGCATGTTAGCATATGTGTTTTTGTATCTATGGGAAAGAGATTTGTTTTCTAAAAAGTTTATGAAGTTTGGGCATTTTATTTGCTGTGGTAGGCATTTAGAACACAGTAGACATATTCATTCTCCCCCCCCCACACACACTTTTTTTTTTTTGCAATCATGGCAGCCAGAGATGTTTCATTCATGAGACTCGCAATTTCAGTCTTTCTAGAGAGCCCTAAAAAATCACAAGCATTGAGATTAAATTGTGCTGCCAATACGTGAGAGAAGACACCAACACAGGTGACAAATTACCCAAATATGGAATACCCGCAGAGCGTTGCATATTGCAATTGACCTTTTAAAACTCCACTTCCCCTTGCAGTAGAAAGTCTAGGAGTTCCAGCTTTCTCAGCCACACTGCCACTATATAAAATAATCCCGACTAATCTCAAAGTGATGTTTAAAGGAGATAGAAAAGTAATCTAAAGAATAGGTTCTAATTTACTGAACCAACCACTACCGGAGGACGATTATTCAAAGAAATTGAGGCAACAATCTCAGCACTGGGTGGCAACAGGAAGAGGGAGGGTGGAGGATGTAACCAGGCATATAAACCCTATTGTACATCTTGAGTGTCCATTCCAATCTGCGATTTCTAAGGGGAGGTGGTTTTTCTGCTCAGAGACACATTGGAGGAACCTCTTTACCCCAGCAATACCTTTGGATTGGGATTGGGCGAGTGGTGCGCCAAAAAGCTGATTTGTCTAAAAAACAACAACCCAGGAGATTGACGAAAAATGTTTTCAGGAACCTCTTTAAATGGATAAGAAGAGAGAAAACAAGGCAGGGAGTTGGCAGAGAAGGAAAAGGGTTAAACAGTCTTCTCCCACTGCTCTGATCAAAATTCAGGTTTCTGTGCCGGATTTAAAGTTCCTGTTCCTTTTTAAAATAATATTAATTAACCCACACTGAGAGATCAGGTTTGGTGCCTTCACTTCCCTCACTGAAAAGTCAAGCAGTGGGGTTTATATAGTCCAAGCCTATGGGGTGTTTCTCCTGTTACAGGCTCTAGCTGAGGGTTGATAATAATAATAATAATAATAATAATAATAATAATATTTTTTATTATTTATACCCTGCCCATCTGGCTGGGTTTTGATCTTCTGAATAAACATTATTGAGCAGAAACAGACCTTTCCAACCAACCACAGATTAAGGGGCACATGTATTGAATAGGCATCACACATGGCAACAATAAGGCATAAATCAAACTTTCCTCTTGGAAAGAGGGAGGAGCATCTGGACAACTAGCAGAGCCAAAAGTTCCACAATGGGGGGGGGGGGAGATGAGCACCCATTTTAATAATGGACAAAGGCGGAGAAACGAAGGGAACCCAATAACAGGGGTGGGAATAAGGGAGAGAGATGTGCTTTTTCCAGAGCCCCTGCAATTCACCTCTTTTCCCAGCAGGAAAAAGGAAAGACTTGGCTAGTATTGTAGGGGTGGGGTATTATTAGTATTATTTTATTACATTTATTCATCGCTTTCTGTCTCTAAGGGGCTTACTAATACTGTATATAAAACACCCAACACCTTGTGTGAGTCATTTAAATATACCGACTAAAACACAGCAGAAGAAAATTAACCACCTGGTTCAGTTTCTTGGAAGTGAGTAACAAGGCAGTGAGTTCTTTTTATAAACGAGTTTGGATTTTAGTGCTCAATATGTTGGCTTTTTAAAAAAAAAAAACCACACCTTCAATAAGGCGGTTTTTAAAAGATTAATAAATAAAAATGAATGCGACTTGGGAGTAAACTTACCGGGTGTTGCTGAGTGAAGAAACTGGCCCTCCTCTCAGCTGCCTCCAACGGCCAATTCTTGTCCTTTCAGCTAGAAAGCCTGCAAAAGGGGCTAGAGGAAGAACCTTGCAATGCTGACTCACTCCTTTATAGCAGTTCTCCTAAACCCCTCGGGTTCTGCGGGAAGGCACAGAAATGGCGGGAAAGCCTGTGCGGGGACCAGGAAAAGCTGCCCAATTGCAGGAAGGAAAGTACCGCCCTCCTTCTCCCTATTAAGAGCTGTGCTTCCAAGTGGTTGCTGCACTAAGGACCTTGTCGTGTAGGAAATGAGCTCTTCGTCAGTCCACACAAGACACACATGTGCTTTAATTCTCATCAGAAGCAGGCAAACCAGCACACACACAAAAATAGAATGGAAAGCAGTAACTGGCATGCAAAATTATTGTAATGCAGCGTAGCCTCTTTGTGAGTGAAACAGCAGTTCCAGGCCTATAAAGCTGGTGTGGAAATAGCCCTTGCCTGCTGTTGTTGTCCATAGTATCCTGTTTTGTTGCTAAACTACCGCTTCTCCTGAGATTTTTTCAAGGAAGCAGCCTTTCACTTTTTGCAAGAGATGCGGCCTGCCTTCTCATTTAGGTGTTTTTGCGTACTTCGGGTTGCTTGAGGGTGACTCTGTTTATTCAGGGTCCAGATACGTTGTGGGAACATAATACTCTGCGTAGATGAAACATCATGACACCTGTGTGTATACTGTCATTTGTGACTGTCACATGCACACATTTGCTTAATTGCATATAGTTATGCTGCAAAAGCTAGGATTGGTTGTAGCTATGCAGTGCACTGTACACCCAGATTTAGAAAGTTGAGGTAATTTTAATCTTTTTTGTATTTTAACTTATATGTTTCAAAGTAGGGTTGTATTTTTTTATTGCATTGAGGGGGTTTTTTTACATTCAAGCGGTGTATAACATTTATGAAATAAAACAAAATAACTATTTGCACTAAATACAAATATATTTATTTCTTTTTATTTTAAACATTTATAGGCTGACTTTTTGAGTAAAAACCCTCTCAAAGCGGCTTACACAGTAATAGTTTAACCATAAGGTAAAGGTAAAGGGACCCCTGACGGTTAGGTCCAGTCGTGGCCGACTCTGGGGTTGTGGCGCTCTGTGGTTGCTTTATTGGCCGAGGGAGCTGGCGTACAGCTTCCGGGTCATGTGGCCAGCATGACTAAACCTCTTCTGGCGAACCAGAGCAGCGCACAGAAACACCGTTTACCTTCCCGCCGGAGCGGTACCTATTTATGTACTTGCACTTCGGCGTATTTTTGAACTGCTAGGTTGGCAGGAGCAGGGACCGAGCAACGGGAGCTCACCCCGTCGTGGGGATTCGAACCGCCGACCTTCTGATCGGCAAGCCCTAGGCTCTGTGGTTTAACCCACAGCGCCTTCAAGCAATTAATAGAACAAAAGATGCAATACAGTCTGTAGTAAAAAGAAAGAAAAAAGCCCACAACATTAATAAAGCAGCAGGAATAAAAAAAAACACCCCATAATTAAAACACATTTTAAAAAGCCACTGGCTAAAAGGCCACCAGGACTAAAATAAAGGGAGTTCAAAACCAGTGACACACACACAAATATATATATATATATATATATATATATATATATACACATGATGATTATCACGTGTGATCTATACATAGCAACCTTGCTCTTTCCTACCCAGATGTGCTTCCTGTGGAGGAAAAGCATAATGCTGAGGTGGCTTCAACTTTATAATCCTACCTGAAACAAGACAATTGCAAGCTTCATTTCAGAAACACTGTTCACCGCTTCACTTACATAAGCCATTGTACAAGACAACAGCGTGGTACTTGAGTAATTCGAATGGAAATGTCAAGTTTTCACAGCCTATGATTAGAGGTAAGTGCCCTGCTATTATACAGTAGTTCTGTCAAGTAGACTGGGCTGAGTACATGTCATGACCTCTTCTCAGCAAATGCTTGTCTTTCTCTCTCTCTCTCTGCTCACAGAGACTCTCACCACCCCCACATTTTACTGCAGCAGCAGTGAACAAAATAACCAACGCAACACTTTATGAAGCACCCACTTTGCCATATCTTTAAGTGGCTAGAGTTGTGATTATTCACATATTGTTTAAAACGGTATTGTGTTATGATGTACAAAATCTCTACATTCCTTATTGTATATAAGGTATAAAATTAATTGTAGGCTCTGTCCTGGAACACCTTAAACAGAGAAAATCCCTTCCTCTCCCTACATTTCTCTTGTCAGCTCTGCCTGAGTGAGGACTTCAGGGTATGGACAATAGGATTTACAGCTTAACAATGTAATCCACTGGTTTAACAAGACAAGGTGCAAGTTATATCATGTATGTTATAGATATGTGCAATAGATTTGGTTAATTCCAGGGAAACAGACCTTTCATTGGTTGCAAATGCTCGTTGGAGAGTGGATTTGCAAATTTCCCGCTATAACAAAGCTATATAATATGTACATGTGCGATCCATCACATGATTTCTAAACAAAAACAAAAAAACCCTCTTTGTAACTACACTTATGGAAGCCACATTTTAAAAGTTACAGCTTGTATATGTAAAAAAAATTGCCAGAAAATAAAAATGGAACACTGAAAGTGACAAAAAAAAAGGGTTTTCATATAGACTCTGGAAAAGGTTTTAGAATTATATTTTTAAAAACAAACAAACAATATACTAGTTATGTACATTCATAACAAACCAAAGGTTTGGAGGAATCCACTGTCCACACAACATTTCATGCAGGGAAGGGGTTCATTGGTTTCCTTCAGTGTCAGGGAATGCATAGCACAGCTCGTGCACAGAGTTTTCTACCAACATGGAGTTCATAAGCTCCATCTCCTATGTGCCTGTGTGGGCAAGCACAATTGGACCCATGAATGGGGGGGCGAGGCCAGGGCTGGGGGGGGGGATGGTTTGTGCATTAGGAAATTCCTATTGCTTTCTACTGCTGAGAATCCATAAGAAAAGTGCAATTATAGAGCTTTTCCTTTCAAATGAGCTACTCAAGATATTTACTAGACATTAGAACTGTACTTGGAGAAGGCAATCTCCTCTCAGTCAAGTGTAAACGTTTACTCACAGATAGCTTTGAAATAGCTTTGGTGCAGATCTATGCTGTTTCTGCTAAGCCACATCAACCTCACTGGAAAGTCCCTCTGGTACCTGGAATTATGCAGTGGCACTGGCCTGGGACGGGACATAATAGAGGTAGACCAGAGATGGAACTTCATGCTCCTAGAGTATAATAGGTGGTGGCATGGAGCATGTTCTGTTATTCACCTTGGTAGCACATAGGGCTAAATAAAATGAGTATTAGAGACTTGCTGACTGTGCTAAAAATTTATTCTGGGCCAGTTTTAGTAGATTTGGCAATTTTGTAAGGCGGCTCTTCTCCCCTCCCCAAGATCTCAGGTTTAATAAACCTTGGGTTCACATTCATTGAGATCCCATGCATGTAGCCCCCACCCCCTTGTTGTTGTTTAATCATTTAGTTGTGTCCAACTCTTCGTGAGCCCATGGACCAGAGCACACCAGGCACTCCTGTCTTCCACTGCCTCCTGCAGTTTGGTCAAACTCATGTTAGTAGCTTCGAGAACACTGTCCAACCATCTCATCCTCTGTCATCTCCTTGTGCCCTCAATCTTTCCCAACATCAGGGTCTTTTCCAGGGAGTCTTCTCTTCTCATGAGGTGGCCAAAGTATTACCTATCGTATTAAAATAACAGCAGTATATGCATTATTTCATAAAACCCATGGTACCTTTTTTTTTTTTTTTTTTTTTTTGCTACTCCCCTTTGTGTCTAGAATGGGCGAAACTACTTTTGCTGCATTGCCTGTTTTTGTTTTAATTGCGTATGGTTTCATGTTAGAAAAAAAGCTAAAATTAAGCTAACATCTTTGCTTTTCTTCTCACAACTACCATGTCTGTTTCTATGCTCGTTCTTTAGGCATGGTTAATCCAGACCTATTTTCATTAAGTACAAATGGAAAAAGCAATGCGCGTTATCCATGCCTGGTCTCCATTATTGTTGCATAGAATAGGAAGAAAAAGAAAGAAGAAGATTATTCTGCATGGATATTTGCCTTGAGCTTTTTTGGCATTGCAAAATGATAGCATAATTTAGCATCATTCATGATGTAATTGAGGGCTTCTTCTAACAGGCAACTGCTCATAAGGATTTTAAAACAAGAGTAATTTCTCTAGAAAGTCTTGTTTGATTCTGGATTTGCTTTTGCCTGGCAATGGTTGGTTTTCATGATCTGTTTGCATGTCTAGCAGTTCAACAGATAAATTGTTTTCTTTCAGGGAGAACCATCCTTGGGAAATAAAGGTGTACAAGCATATTGGGGACAAAACTGACTTTTTGGAGGGCTTGAGGGAAATGCAGGTAACAGAAGTATAGATGATGTTGCAACATTCTTCAATTATAGACCAATGGTATTTGTTTTACCTACTCACATCCCCGGGTAGGCAAAACAACATTGCATCTGGGATCAATTTGCTTAAAATTAAAGTGCAACTGCCATCTCTCTTCTATCAAAAGTAAAGTGTTGCAGCTATAACGTACAGACAATTACACATTACTTTGGATTGTAATATTTAGATTTGTGTCATTTCTTATCCAAAGTAAAAAGCATCTCTAAATAAATGAGTGATCTTATACTACATATTTTATAGGCTGTGTACTTAGCAAGATCCATCTATATTTGCATGTGCATATATACTCATGTTATCTTCAATCTCATGCTGCATATTTAGAAAGTTGGAACTTTAATGCCTTCCGCCAAAGTAGACTGAGTGAACAATTAGGCTTGCATGCACAGAAAAACAGGTCTTCTGCAGCATTTTATGGAGGCTTAGATGGGTTGTGCATTAATTCTGGAAGCACGAGCTTTCCAAATCAGTTATGCTGCTGTTTGCTTTTCTCAACAAAAAGCTGGAAATGTCTCGATAAAGCACCTTTTAAAATGTCCATGCACTACCTTTGTCGTCATGGCCAGTTTGCCGGTATGATCGCTCCACCCAATTAGCAGCCTCCAGTCATGCAATTTGGAGCGGACTGTGAAATGAACTTGTGACCTTCCATGGAAAGAGGCTACAGAAATCAGAAATTATCTATCGTATTTACCTTGACTCTTCCAATGGTGCTGAGCCTCCAATGAAAACAAAGGCCTGTACAGAAATCAGAAGATGCACCTGAAGGTGTTAGATTCGGGGCCCTCCAGACTGTAGGTGTTGTTGTGGGCGTATTCTGCAACATGTTCTTGACTCAATTAGGGGTGGATTTATTTTGCTTTAGCTTGTTCTGAGATGCAATCATGTTACTGCTCTTCAGAAGAGCGCAGCAAAAGTGGGACAAAAATAAACCAGAACATTTGTGCTTTGTGAAAAGTTACGGGATTTCAGCAAGAAATTGCAGGATATGCACTGAATGAAAAGAAGCAGTATGGCTGCCCCCAAAACTTGTGCAGGTGCAAACAATATTGAAAGTCAGGTTGTGGTGACCATGCTGATAGCATCACGAGCACAAATCATCATGAATTGAGGGACCCTAAGCTATATTTGAGAAGAATATTGTGAGCTACAGAAACAGGAAATTTGGAATCTTCTTGCCTACTAATCTCAAGTATTGCTTTGTGCCTATAAAATATACAAGTTTCAAGTCACCCCAGACCTTCTTCTAGGTCAAGGAGATATTTTATTGAATATATAGACTCAAGGTTATATGTGAATTTACAACCATAACTCCCATGAACAGTTATGGGAACATATTTTTAATTTTCAAATCGGCAGCAACTGAAACCACTAATCCATTAATCAACTAATCCACACATTTTTTGGGGGGGGGGTACTTTAATCTAAAATGGCTTAAAGAGATATCTTATTCCCTGTCCCATCTTAAAATATGAATGTTATTTAGAATAGATATTAGTTGTGAGGGGTGGGTGGGAAGCTAGCTGGCTTGGGAGTGTGGGTAATGGGATACAAAGCCCTTCAGCTCTAGGTCACTGGTTCAAATCTAGTACATGTTGTCAGTGACAGAAAATCATTGCCATCTGATTGCTGCTTGACAGTTGTATGTGTCTGCAACTGCTGGTGGTCGGATGTACATATCAGTGCACAAACTGGAAGACAGAGGCTCTCTGTCACAGCATCAGTGAAGGCTGAGTCAGATGTAGAACTGAACACATACCCACACACAAAAGCAGAGGCACAATATTACATTTCCAGTTAAGTTCACTGGCAAAATTGTTCTCTTGAGGAGTTTCTTTTTATATTGCCTATGAGCACATGCAGTTTTCTTTAGACTAAGTCAAACCATTGCTTAATATAGTCCAATATGGTCTATTCTGCCTGGAAGTGGCTCTCCAAGCTGTTATGTGAAGGTATTCCCAAGCACCACCTGCCTTAAGATTCTTTTACATGGAAATGCCAAGAATGGAAGTTAATAATTTCTGCAGGAAAAGTATTGATGTACCACTGTGCTGTGGCCCCTTGCCCAGTTCCTTTTCAGTTACACAAACACAATGGTGAGCACAGACCCATCTTTGTTCAGGACTCAGCCATGAGTCATTGGGAAAAGAAATACTATCTGTAGACCTAAATTTATTTATTTAAAATATTATCCACCATTTATGCACTGCAATTTTAGGGAAGGGTTGCAGCTCATCGGTACAACATCTGCTTTCCATGCAGAAGGTTCCAGGTGCAGTCTCCACCATCTACAGGTTGGGCTTAGGAGAAGGCTTTCTGAATTCCTGGAGACCACTGCCAGTTAGTGTGGAATGTGTGAATAAGGGAAGCAGCTTTCCTTGAATTAAGTGATTACAATAAGGTGGGGGTGGGGGTGGAAAGAGGGAGGCTTGCTACAGTGTTGGTGAAAATAGTTATAAACCTGGGAAGTTGCATCACAGAATCAGCTGCCATGCAAATCTGGTTCCATTGCAAAAGGAGTACAGTTAGGCACCAACCAGCCTGCTTTCTGATGGAGTACCCTGACATCACTATGCCTCTCTTATTCTGGACTGCATCTTTGAAATATTTGCAGACATCCCGCCTTTTACCACCTGATAACCACTAACAAAGAGAGTCTTGTGGGGTTTATTAAGACTAACAGATTCATTCAGCAAAAAGCCATAGGAGGATGATAAATGCCTTCCTAGAGGATGATATAGTTCCATCTAACCTTAAGATGGCTGTTGCAAGACCTTTATTGAAGAAACCCTCCCGGCATCCCACCATACTGGATAATTACCAGCCAGATTCAGATTTGTCATTTTTGAGCAAGGTAGTTGAGCGTACAGTGGTGTCTCAGTTCCAAGGATTCTTGGAGGAAGATTTTCTAAGATCATTTCAATCCAGTTTTACGCTTGGTTTTGCGACTGCAGAAAAAAATAGGATTTTGCTTCAGTACAAGCACCCCACATGTATCTGGGTTTTTGATACTTGTAGACAGCTTGGAAGTCTATTTGGGCACTAAATGGCATATAAAATAACGATTATGTCACAAGTCTATATTTCCTTCTAATTCTGCTACCACCACAAGACTTTAATAAAACATTCCCCTTTATACCACCAACAATATAGTAGCGGGCTATTAGGCTATGGATATGGGATGTGCACACACAGAAAATTATTTACTAGATAAAGCAAATGCATTTATTTTTATTTACATACAATATGCTTTATTAGTTGCTTACATGAATTGTGCAGTGTTTCCTTAAGGAAGCTGTTACATCCTTGTCTAAATTCACTTTCCTAATTAAAATCCTGGTCGCCAGTTACCTTTCGCATAACTCCACCCCAGTTAGCTTTCCTGGAAAGGCACAGAGGGACAAGGCTTGAAGGTCTCCCTCAGGCCAGATAAGTGCATGGTTCAACCTAATCTCTCAGCGATAACTTACAATGGGCTCTCAAATTCTTGACAGTCTTGCTTCAACTTCCCCTGAAGTCTTGCTTCTGGTCAGGCAACTTGAGAATCAGGACACTGCCAGGAAGATGTCACACAGTTGCCTCCATCTGATGTCTCCTTGCTTACTGAGGCTGCCTTCTGCTGCCCCTCTGGCCAGAAGCTATCCTGGAGAACCACCCTGCCTGGAGTCTTCCTCTCCTGGCTGGCTCTCACAGCATTAGCTTTCAGTGATTCCAGCTTTTCTTCTGCTTCCTCAGGTTCTTCTCTGACTGAGCTGCTCACACAAACCACTCAGACAAATGCAGTGACTGTCTTGTATACAATTTGGGTCAGCACCAAGGGGCCAGAAACTCCCAGTTACCTTAATATCTGCCAATGCACTGCCCTTTAGGTATGATCTAAGGAGAGCCCATATAATGTTTCCTAAACCAGCCTATCAAAATCTTCCTGTTAGTCCAGCAATGATAACAAAACAACAACTCATGCCAATATTAAAATAATTTTGAAATGATTTTTTTTTTTTAGACAATAGACTAAAGCACCATAGGCTTTCCTCTATGGGGTATTCCAACGTCTTCTTGTGGTTGGTGAGGCCTCTGACTAGGTTCTGAGAATGAGCAGGGCATGCAGTGTCGCAGGCACTCCTTAAAAAGCTCATCTAGGACCCAGTGATGTGCAGCAACTATTAGCCACACAAACCCCTTTGGGGGTGAAGGTAATGGGGAGGGTGGTGGCAGAATAACTGCAAGTGTTATTGAATTACAGAGATTATCTGGATCTGTCAGTCTGGGTTTAGGCCTGGTTTTGGCTCCAAATCAGCCTTAGTCATCCTGGTGGGTGGCCTTTATTGAGAGTGGGATGGTGAGAACCAGTAAACTGAGTGTATACCCTGGGAAGGTGGAGGTTCTCTGGGTCGGTAAATCCTGTTGCTTATCCTAGACAGGGTTGCACTCCTCCTAAAGGAACAGGAATGTAGCTTATGGAGGTGATACATCATTGTCATTGATGACCCAAGTGACTTCTGTGGCTAGAAGTGCCTTTCCTCCAGTAGCAGCAATGGCCTTACTGGTGGATAGAGCAGTGAAGGATTATTCTCCACCCTTGCTCTCTTGTCTACTATGGAGGTTGCTGTTGTAGAGAGAATGAAGGAAGCTTGCCTTTACAGGCCTGCAGCTGTCCAAATTCATCACTGTGGCCTGCAAGAGTATGTAGGCAATAAATATTCTGGGTGGTATCCAATGCACATGTTCCATTAGCACAAGGATTTGTGCTTGCCCAAGTGCCATAGGCATCTGGTTCGCCACTGTGAGAACAGAGCCCTGGACTAGACTGGCCTGATCCAGAAGGTCTGTTAGAAGTTTTTGTCCCTTAAGATATGAATTTTATCAAAAAACACACAAATAAATAGGATAGAGACAGATATTATAGCCTTCTATTTTTATTCTGCCCTTTCTCCAAGGAGCTCAGGACAGTGTACCTAATATTTTCTCATAAACACCAGGTGAGGTAAGTTAGGCTGAGAGATAGTGACTGACACAAAGGCCACCCACCCCACTACATCTCTATTATGGGCTGTGCATTTATTTAGATTTCCCACCATGGGACTGGACATAACGCACAAACAAGAAAATATACTTCCAGAAATAAAACTCTCTCAGGTAATCAATATTTTAGTTTCCATGTCACTTTAAGATTAAATTATTTCCTAACCTGTTTATAGCACCTGGTGGTTTTTATTAATGCTGATGGGTGCCCATGTTTCCTACCAACCCATATACCAAATACTGCAAGAATGTAAATGAGGCCTGCCTACTTACCTGCATTGCTGAGATACCTTTCCAGTTCCTTTTCTTATAGTCATTATCCTCCCTCAGCCTATCCTGGCTGCTTTTTAAAAATATCCAAGATATTTCAAATATTTTCTGGATTTTCATAGATGTCCCCCAAATCTCAGAAATCCAGAGAACTGATTGTGGTGTGTGCCCCCCCCCGCAATATTAGATTACAGTCATACCTCGGGTTGAATGTGCTTCAGGTTGAGCGTTTTCAGGTTGTGTTCCGCGGCAACCCAGAAGTAACGGAGCGCGTTACTTCCGGGTTTCGCCGCTCGCACATGTGCAGACGCTCAAAATGATGTCACGCACATGCGCGGAAGCGGCCAAACGCAACCCGTGCACGCGCAGTCGTGCCGTCACATCTTACGTTCCATTCAGGATGCGAACGGGGCTCCAGAACGGATCCTGTTCACATCCCAAGGTACCACTGTATTTGAAGGTTTAAAAACATACAACAAATATATCTGGCATGCAGAGATAGGTGGATAGGTGGTCTCTTTGTCACCCTGGCACAAATCTCACAATGAGAAAGAAAGATGGGAAAATAGAATGAGACTCTTCCTTCTCCCCATTAATGTAGTAAAGATATTTTTACATTCAAGCTGTGCGCCAGCTCAGTCTCTCAACAAAAGACATTGTGGAATCTCATAAAATAAAATAAAAAACCTGCAGCTAACGACCAATATTTTAAACCAAAGTATTAGGCCATGTCATGCTGAGGATAGTAATGATAGAAAGGTCTTTAGACAAATGAGCAATTCGTTCGGCATTTCGTTTGGATAGAAAGGCCATCTCAGGTGTCTGCGTGGATTCTATCTGGAGAGCAGCCTCAGGCAGATTGACTCCATTCCCAGCCTTACTACAACTGTGCTATCTGTTTAGGCAGTGGATCATTTCAGAGAGTGGCAGGTGAGGTTATAGCCATCAGTCAAGTGACCATATAAAGAATGTCTCACACCATTCCAGCATCTCACAATGCAGCATGTGCAGATACAAAAAAAGAACCAAAGCAAAAAACCCAACCACACTTGTTTTCCTTTACAAGAAATAAAAGAAAACTAATTCTATTGGTTGGTAGAACTGAAAAGTATTCAGCATGTTCACTACTGCCACCAAACAGTCAAACAGTCATTCTGGGGGTCCTTCAGAACTTTATTTATTTATTTATGGTCATATTGTTGCAGTGAAATGTTAGGGACAACAGAAGCCCAAGCCTGTCTTCCTCTGTATACTTTATGCAACAGTTGATATAAAAGGAAAGAAAGCAAGGATATCTACTGGCATTAAACTGGAATCCACACCCAGGATTGCAAAATGTCCAAGTTTCTCGTTTAGCATAATGAGACTTCCAACATCCAATTGGAAGTCTGTGGCTGTCATTTTAACAGATCAGTATTGTATCCTAAGTGTCCAGTGGCTCTAGAGAAATATTTAAAAAATACTACAATGTTCCAAGACTAAAACTAAACGTTCAATTCTTCTTTTCTTTTTTCACAAAACATCTGGTACAGAGCTGAGAATAGTGCGGTGGAATAGATTTCAAAAAATGTATTTAAAAAATCTTTAAATTTCCAGAATCACTGATATACCAGACAATGAATATTTCGTGACCTTCACTCCTGTGTCCTCAGATCTAGGAAACAGTCCTATCATGACTTTTCTTAGATAATATTTTGAACGTCTGTTTATGAAACACTATCCTTGGCTAAAACAGTGTAATTTTTTTGTTCAGCCTCTGATCACACACCATCAGTTTTGTCTAGACAACTTGTTTCAGTAGCTTCAATTATGAAGCTTCAATTATGGGTTTGTTCTGCTATCTTAACATCATACGTTCTCCAGTTCTCCAGTTGCTTGAACAAAATTATTCCACATTTGAGCCAGGTAAACAAGATTAAGAATTTCAGCCACCACCACTATGAATTCATGTGAATTGATGATGTGGTCTACACATTTATGTCTTCAATTTTTCAAGTTTTCCACCTTGCTGTGCCTTAATATAAAACAATTCCCTAATGTTTTCCACCGAAAAGAATAAACTCCAGACTCTCATCCAAAAATATCTCTAATTCTGCTACAAGTTGCAAGTTTCTTCCAGGAAGATGTCCTGAATATGTGATATATGAACGAGCAGTATTTTGTAGTCAATTTATGTGTTTAATCATATATTAAAGAAAACCAAAATGATTTCTAAGCATTACTAAAAATGATTGAGCATTATTGGTTTCCTTACTATTCAAGCTTACATCTTTAAAACACAGGGCATAGGAAATGATGGTGATTTCCATATAAGCATAACTAGATAGGGAAAAGAAAACTGTTATTTTTTACTGCCTATCATGGCTAAAAGGAGAGCTGTCTACAGCTGCGTTTCTAGATGACCAACACTTGCACAACTGACTCAGCCTCTGTCATTCTGGGAAAATAGATTGATGCGTCTTCTATGAAAACTAGTGCTGTGCTGATATATGAAAACTAGTGCTGTGCTGATAAGTTAGGTGAGATACATTTGAGATTTTCATGGATGGGGTGCAGGGATTTTGTTGTGCTAACCTAACTTTCCTGGTGGCCCAGGAATGCCCTTTTTTCATTTTACAAATCATTTCTCTACATGTACAGACTCTGCCTACTGAGTACCTGGCAGCTGGGCTGTGTGTGTTTTCAAATAGGGGTCCCCCCTTTATTTTTAGTTAAAACTTCCCTTAGAAAGCAAAATCAGTAGGTGTAATGATTTTTTTGGAACTCAGGAGCCTGGCTCCCATGCTTCAAGCTCAGGGGAAGGTGGAATAAGGTAACTTCTTGCATAGGACTTTTTCAAATTGGGATGTACAGGCAGCCAAGGAGCCTGCAAAGCACTGGAGAAATGCCCAAGAGAAAAAGAAAGAGAGAAAGAAAGAAAGAAACAAAGAAAGAAAGAGAGAGAGAGAAAAAACCCCGCTCAGTCACCTTGCAACAATAAGGCAAGCACCAAAATTATAAGGGGAAAATACAGTGCTCTAAGAAAAAGGCAGAAAAACCGAAACCTCACATTTGCAGGGTAAGAAAACTTTTGAGAAATAGGAGGGTCTATTTCAGCACAGCATTAAAGACAAGAAGAGGTTACCTATACCGTTAGTCTTTCAAATCAATGTGTGTTCCTTGTTTGTTCAGCATCCCCATTGGTCAGTGTTAAACCAGAACAGAAATGGGATTACGCCATCTTTACCACTGCTGCTAAACCTATCATAAGACACCCTGCATAGCAAGAGCTAAGGACCACCTAACGCTCCATTTTGTTTACCTCAAGGCAGCAGCACTTTGAGATTACTCATCAGCATTAATTATACTGGATCAGATATCTATGCAAGATTTATTGAGTTGTTACTCTCCCAAGTTTCAGAACCATCCACATATAAAGAGAATATCTCATCTGTAGTATAATCAACTGATTAGGCAAGAACATAAAAGTAAAATGAACTTCCACTTAGCATCATGTCAAGAGTAGATACCCAGGCTTAACAGCCAAGAAACACAAGTGGGACCTGCAACAAAATACTGCAGTATATCATATCACCTAACAGGAGTGTGTTTGTTGATTCCCCAAAGCGCAGCATTCTACCCCTGCCTCCAGCTTTTTCTTCCCAATGTTTCATGGATAGTGAGCATGCTCATTAGGCAGTCTGCATTAGGCATTTGATTGCCTCCTTTTAATGCCAATAACCCAGACAGGTTCGTCTAGTTGAACCTTTTAACATAATATAGTTGTGTTATATTCTTAACAATCTATAGCGCCCCTTCCTAAATTTGCTGGGTTTAAAAGGAGTATAGATGAATGTAACCTATCAACGGTTACTAGTCATGATGGCTACATACCACCTCCGGCATTGGAAACCTTTGAATACCAGTTGCTGGGAAACTCGAGTGGGGCAAAGTGCTGTTGTGCTCAGGACCTGCTTGTGGGCTTCTATGGGCATCAGATTGACTGCCGTGAGAGCAGAATGCTGGACTAGATGGGCCTTTGGTCTGATTCAGCAGGTTTCTTCTCATGTTCAAGAGAAGGTTTCTTCATCCATGTATCCGAAGCTATGGGTAGCCAAGGGAGATGTCCAGCCATCCCACAAAAATCAAGGAGGTATGGCTAGACTTGTGTGAGTAGAAAGAGACTGTCGGTTAACCCACAGGTGCCTGGAAGCTTGGATAAACAGTGATTAGCAACATAAGAAAGTTCTATACCACCTGGACCTTGAGTTTGTGGCTCACATTCTGAAGGCAGTCAATATTTAAAGCAGGGATGAGATATCTTAGGCCCTCTAGATGTTGCTATACTATAGTCCCCATCAGCATTTGAGATTTCCATTCTACCTTATCTTCTCTATGGCCAGGGGAGCTTCCTGGTCAGGGGCTGTCATTCTTCTGTGTTTTGTGCACATTGTGATCAATAATACTGGTTATGAATCAGAATCAGACATTTCTACGCACCTGCAATTTAATTTGGGCAGTCTTAAAATATAATATTCATGGTAATAAGCATCACTGAAACATTAGAGCGTGCCTTGGGATAACAAAGGCCAATTTGACCAACTAACCAAGTAGTAAACTATTCTCTATTGCCCTGGATTGTATGATATGGTAAACCCAACCATGGTTTACAGAGACTGCATGGACATTTGGGCTCTTGGATAGATCACACTAACATTGCTCCCCCTATTCTTTTTTACTCCTTCACACTAAACTACACCAAGTTTGTTATTAATAACTTAACCTACGCTCATGATTGAACTCTCTTCTTGCTTAGCATGAGCTGTAGCCCAGATTACAGACTGGGGAGGAGTAAAGTGGCCTGCAATAGAAGTAAAGGAGCTTGCAATCATTTGGATTACCCATGTCATGTGAACCAGACCACTGAAGAAATGTCCTTGTATTTACCACGTTGTCATCTGTCTCCACTCATAGCTGTAGTTGAATCCCATGCAGCGGTATCCATTATGCATGTTGTAAAGCACCAAGGTCTTGAGCTGGAAATTCTCGCAGTGCGTCACAAGTGCTTCATTGCCGGGGAGGAAGTTTCTGGCATCCTTTCTTCCAACACTGAAAACGACCCTGATATGCTGCAATACCACCTTCTAGTCAAGTGACCTAAACAACCTATAAGGTGGCAACCTGCTCCTATAGAGCTGTGCGCACCTCGCACAGGCTGAGCCACATGCAGACTTGCTGTGCATGATCACGTTCCATCTTGCCTCTAGTCTGCCAGTCATGACACATGCAATGCCACTACCAAATACCAGCCAACGTCAAGTCACACCACGTATACGGTCCCACTCTGGCAAAAAGGCTGCAAAGCTATCACCTAGGTGAGCAGTCCCCAAGCCCATCAACACTCTGACCCCTTCTCTATTTATAATGCAACATTCAACAGCTTTGGGTGATGCTGCCACACTGCAGCTACTAATGGTGACGGTCTCTGGTGTAAGCCTACTGTGTAAATTCCTATGCTGAAGATGCAAGTTCAGCATATTCCATTATTTAACATGCAGCATCTAAAAAGGACTAGGGTACTTCAAGTTTTGTTCACATAGCTCGGTTCTATGCTATTCAGTGTATGGTAAGCAAACATGCAGCATTAAATAAAATAATTTAACAAGGTATTTAAATAACACAAACTATGCAATCTATTTAAAGGTCTGCATGAAGCCCTCCCCCCTCCTTTGGGGCTTCAGTGGGTGGGGGGTGGTGGAAGCATTAATGAGAAACTTTAAAGGCTTGTTAACAATATCCTTTCATCAATCAAAAGCACTGTCAGTCTATGGTGCTCACGTCAATTTTCACCTTACCACACAGCTACCATTGCTGACTTCTTTATCCACTCGCCAACCCTAATATATAGATCCTTGTCGGGACAGACTTGAAGGTGATGGAGCCCAGACATTTCCCATCTGTCTGCAGCTGGTGCCAGTTCGTCCAGAAGACTTTGGACTACAGCCTTTAGTCACTTAAAGACACATTGGTACCTGCAATTTCTCCAGTTCTTGGCCTCCAGCTTTTAACTGCCACCTACACATAACTTCACACAGACCAGAGGCTGGTCTGGATCAGCATTCAGCGCAGAGCTCATTTTAAACCTTAATGTCTCCAAAGCTGATAAAGAATAAAATTGATGTTAACTTCAGCTTCTTAAATACCAACTTCTAAATCAAAAGCTTTCCAACAGAGTGGGGGTTGGGGGGATATCATTACAACATGCACAAAGGCAAACACAATTAAACATCCTACAATGCATTTGTGCTATTAGAATGTTTGTTCCTTATTTAAAAAACAAGAAGGAGGAAAGCAAAAGGAAATGCAGGAACCAAATGATTGCTTGGGACTTTAAAATCTATCAGGGGGAAAAATGGAGGAGAGCCTGCCTTTTGGGGGTTCCTCCAGCGTAATTCTACTCCCCCCAATATAAAGGGAATAATTTGGGGGCCTGTCCCCCCCCATGTGCTGTATTAAATGTATTTATTTATTACCCATACACTATGTATGTTATTTGGAACAAAAATAGCACAGCCTTTTGACAAGCTATGAAGCTGTATGACCAATCTGCACATCAATGTTACTGAAACATCTTGCCACTTTGACAGCAACAGAAAGTGCTCTCAGTAATATTTTCCAGTTTTTAAAGTCGGTTTTAGTCAAGCAGGAAAAAGGGCCTATAGAATTGGATGGAAGAGAGAGAAGACGGAGGAAATACAATTCGATTAATTTCACCAAGAATATAGCAGGAATTACAATTAAACCTGATTGTAATTCAAGGATTTTTACATTCCTGTAAGATTTTTACGGTGCGATTATTCATGAAATAGTACATAAATCTTATAGGCCTCCCTTTGTATTTCTGTACTTCAAGCAATCTCTTTTTAATGGGTTTTATTCTTATAGTAAAGGTGGGGAACAAGCCCCCCAATTATTCCCTTTAACAGTATGTACCTGGAAAGTAAAAATCAGGAATAAATATTAAAAACACAAATGAGTATTACATCTGGCACAATCTAAAATTATGGCAAGTTAGCATTTGTCAAAACGTTGTGTAAAAAACACTATGAAAAGTAATGATCCATGATATTTATAGGGAAACGTAGTTCGAATGTACTCTTCATTTTTTAGTATGTCTATAACTTTATCATATTGACAGTAATAATATTGCTTGGAGTACTGCATGACTCTTACCTAGGCAAATTAAAAGGTTATATCAAACAGAAGTGAAAAAGGGATTAAAATTAGGTATCTCACCCTCCACTTGCGTTGAGTTAAATAGAAATACTATGGGTCATATTCTGAGTTGCTCCACATCTGACACCAAACTACTTAATATAAAACAGAAAGAGAAAACAAGATCTAGGTCTAAATCCAAAAAGTGCTTTCGCGAGTGTAATTGGCTGAAAGTTTGAACAGAGATACATACCATGTTTATATCCGACTTTTCTTCCATTGTGTAGCTGAGGGCAGTGCTCAATGGGCTGCCAGGTGGTTTCACCTGCTTAGATTCAGCAAGGTTACTGCATCATGCGCATTTCACTGCATCATGAGCTCTGGGACGGATGCCGATTGCATGAATTTTGAGGCGCTTACAAATTCTGACTTGCAAATTCCTTTTGTCGGACATGGAAAAAAATCTATCATGTAACATATTAGCCCAGAGCCATCTTTTGTCTCCCAAACAACCCTGCAGGGAAGTTTGATACAGGGTGACTATATTCTTGGCCAAAAAACCATGGCCACATTTCCACATGGTTTAGTTTTTATGTGACACACATTTTCTATGAGCTGAACAGAGGGAAGTGGGTAAATGACCCATTGCAAAATCCAGCTTCTTCCTTGGTCAAGGGCATCTATTTCATTATAAATGTAGTTCCACCAAAACAAATATTATTTTTGAATCTTTCATTATCTTAGTCTCTGGAAATGGGCTAAAACAGCATGTGTTGGTATTAGATGCTGCCGAGCCAGCTGTCGTGCCTGGCTGCACAGTGTCTCAATGTCAGCAGTTCAAAGCACTGCAAGGCTGAATGGAAGGAAACTTGATAGGTCAGTGGAACCCAATTCCAAGTAAAAGGAACATAGCTCTCTTGTTTCCAGAGTTTTCTTTAATTCATTTTTGGGGTATTTTTTTTAAAAAATACAACCAAGTTTACATATATATTTTCATAAACTGTGCTGTGACCCTCTAACTAGGCTAGAGGGTTGTAGCACATAGCACATGACTATTCCAAGTGACTGTGTTTCCTTCCTGGGTTTCTTCTTGGAGTTGTAGTTAAAGCCACATAAGACAATGCCAGCTTGAACCATGCTGCCATCGCTGCGTTCCTCAGTAGGAAACCTCAGGGTATATATCAAGACTTATGACAGGACAGAGAAAACCCCCAGAGACAAACAACGGGTTTTATACCAGCAAACTCACCACAGGGGGAGGCCAGAAAAAAATGCCAGTGTTTCTGTTCCGGTTGTGTTGCTACTATTACAACACAGTGGTGTACGAGGCTGTTATGTGCTCAGTTCAGGTCCTTGCACGGCCAAAGATAACGAAGGTGCATTAAATGCCATTTTGTCGCCTGCTAAATTCTTGGTTGTGTTCTGCTAAGTATTTCGTTATGGTGAGGAGCAGTCACGCCAAATTAAAGATACTACGCACTTATTGAGACATCATACAAGAGCACGAGCATTATCAGCACGTAGAAAGAATGCTAAGATCACACATAAGCAGCAGCATGGACTCATTTATTTTTCTATGAGAACCCCCTAGAGGTTCTACTATCACAGCCCTCTTCATTAGTGGTCACGCCAGGTTGTAGTTTGGGCATCATTAGCAATCTCGGAAATCACTGGCAAAAGGAAGGCCATTCTTCATCTTACTATGTAACTACAGCACCTTTCACAATACGTACATGGGATGAAGATTGCAGGCCTGTAATACTTCTAGACAGCTAATTCCTGAGGCAGACAGTCTGAAGCACGGCAAATAAGGCAGCTCAGAGATTTCAGCTTGGCTGTTCATTTTCAAATTCATTCTTAAACAGCAGGGAAAAAAAGTAGTGAATGAGCATCTCCTAAACACATTGTAAAACACACGAATCTAAATTCTTCTGAGTTATAGTGCCCTCTGTTGGAAACATACGCCGACAAAAGAATAAGCAGCTTGGCCTACAACACACAAAAATAAACATAGGAGATGCCAGCTCATGAAAATATGTTAGTCAGACGGCAAAACCTCTGCCTTTTGCAGCGAATGAATTTCTGTTATTTTCCAGAAATGCTTCCTCCCCCCCCCCCCGGCAATACTTTCGGGCTATTGTTTTGTGTCTAAATTGACTTCCACTCCCCCCACCCCTCTTCAAAGAGAAAAATGGTTTCCTGAGTAATGCTTTTGCTGTGCCAGACAAAATTGTAACAGAACATGTTACTTCTACATACTGTGTGCACATCAGGTAAGGCTCACTCTCTCCACAAAGCAGCTGTATTTTCCACAGCAGAATGTTATACTAGATAAGCTGCTATGTTAGGGAAATGTAAAAATGTATACATGAGCGGTGTACGAAAACCTGATCCTCGGTTTTAAAATCGCAAAGAGCAGACCATAGGAAACACCTGATATTGCAAAGATATCATCAATCTGTCAGAGGATGGTCGGGTTTTTAGATTCTGACACACAATGCATGCAAGCCAGAGGGAGACCTAATTATTCCACTGGGATTCCCATTAGTTGAAGTACTCTGAGGACACTCAAGGAAAAGGCCTCACATAAAGTTTCCCCCCCCCCCTGACTGACTGAAATGCTCTGAATGTAAAACTGGAGTCTGGTAATCTAGTCTAAAAATGCTTTACAGTTTGAGTCTGTTATTCCCTGAACACCTCTATTTATACCTTCCATGTCCCCAGCATACAGCTGAAACTAAACGTATGCTAAATAGCAGCAGTAGTAAACAGTGGTACATTCTTCACAGGATGAATGAATTATATTTTGAGATGGGCAAGTAAGTGTCTATTAGAAAGAAATACCTGGAATGGAAATATCTGCAAGAAAGGTGAAAGTTTGTGATTTCCTTTGGTTGGTATTCACATATGGAGGGGGGAAAAGAATACACTCAAACTATACATATTATAAGGCTATATTTTTATCTTGGGCTCTTGCTGACATGTACAAACCACTTGAGCCTTCCTTTCATGGTTTATATTGCCACCAGAAACCCTTGATAAAATACAGCCTTATATTGTACAGTAGGGTATAGTTTATTTTCTCCGTATATCATATACTGTATTATATTTATATACATAGACAACTTGCACATGCATAACAGGTTTTAATAAAGTAATTCTTAACATCTCAGTAACACAACATTAATGGAGTAACCTAACACAATAATTTTTGTTAGCAATCAGCCTTCTAAAGCAACGTATATATAAGAATGTGATAAAAATATAAAAATCAGTATTACTGTGTTACTATTTATGATTCCCTCAATGAAAATTTGAGTTTCTGGTGGTTTGTAATATTTTACTTACATTGAGTTCTTTTTAAATAACCAGAAAGTTTAGTTTCAGTGTCCTTTGGCTGACTATATTTTTTCTGGATAGCATTATATGTTTAATATAATGCATAGCTCTTGCTTTTTATAATCCCGAGTACTGTATAACCTATGTGAAAAAATTTTAAAAAGCAAATGCTAAGAAAAAACCAGAAGCGCTGTTGATATGAAATATTTTTTTTTAAAAAATATACTTCTAAATTATGGCAAAAGGTAACTAACACAGCAGCATAATTTTTATAAAAATATTTGTTTTGTCATTAAACTGCTTTCCAGCATCTGTTTTTTCTGCCTACATCAAGCAATGCTAATGGAGACAAAATATTTTTATTCATATCTTTTTAAGCCATCTACAATGATCTGAAAAGAAAAGCTGTGAATAGGCAATTCAATAGCCGTTTCCTTTTGAATGGGTTTTCAGTGCGTTTCATTAACAACTGTTTACGTAAAACATCATTTCAACAGTTCAAACATCAAAGAAAACAGGAGAATCTTGGGCACCAAGCCTGGCAGAGGTACAAGCTTTTCAATTTGGACAAATACAAATCCAGGCAGGAACAGGGGGAGGTGTGTGTTGAAGCTTATGCATTTAATTTGGCTCTCCGAATACACGCGATGGCTGTGGATTCCCGGCTGTCCCCTCTGCGAGCCAGATGCTTCCTTAGAGGGGCAGTTGCATCTAACATTTGCCATGCCCCTCCCACTCCCTTATCCTTGCTTTAATGGACATTAAAAATAGAACAAAACAGCACTAGAGATGGGAACAAAATACATGCACAACAGGCACAGTCCGCTGTACTCATTCTGCTGTAAAATGTAAAAACAAGAAAGGCCATACAAGCTGTATCCCTTAGGACATATTCAGCTTTTTTAATATAGTAGTGCCACCACACATTTCGCTTCGGATGTTGTATTATATTTATATGTCACTCAAATATTTACCATTTTCCTGAATTCTACTGTGTGTTCTGAAAGCTTGTTATAAGCCAAGTATCTTTGGTTATGTGTTTTGGCTGAATAACAGCTGTGCCTGAACTGCATCAATATGCTAACTTTTCCTTCTGAAGCTTCTCATGTGACAAAAGCCACTCTTTCAGATGACTTCCTCCTGTGTAGTTGCCAGTCTGTCCACTGCTGCAAATCACTCTGTGGCACGGTATTATAATAGGGACCTGAAAAAGACACACAAATACACAAAGGAAAATGATGCTCCTGAAATATTTTTTCACCCTTCCCATTTGAAAATGCCCTTCCTGTGGTCAACTATTATTATCCTCTTATTTGCATAAATTTTATCCAGCAGTGCCCACTTGCAGGTCAGTGAGGTTAGACTTATTGATGGAGCAAACAGGGAAAAGCATTCATGGGTACCAAGCAATGCGTGTGTGTGTGTGTGTGTGTGTGTGTGTGTGTGTGTTCCTTTTTTCAGTCAGGCAGAGAAAGGAAATAGTCAAGAGTGCACTGATTTCTTGCGCAAGAGAGTGATCCTATATGTTTTAAGAATTGCCCATTCACTTCAGTGGAAGTCCAATAACTGCCCATTGCCGCAACTGCAAGAGAACATGGAGTTGCCTCACCTTAAAAGTCAAATCAAATCAAAGAGCTGGAAAAGATGCAGGAAACAGCAAGCAAAATGGTTTAGGATTTGGAGCACTCTCCTTATGAGGAAAGACTGGGTGGTCTGGGGCTTGTGTGTTTAGAAAAAAAGATAGGGGGGTGGCAGAGGTTTATATAGTAACACATACTGTGGGGAAAGTCCCCCTTTTCTTGTTCCACAGTACTAGAACTTGAGGTCATCCAATAAAACAGATTGGCAGCATATTTCGGACAGACAAAAGAAAGCACTTCACATGCTGCGTAAAAATATGGAACACTCTGCCACAATATATTATGGCCAGTGAATTTAAAAGGCAATTAGACAAACTCAGCTAGGAGAGACAAAAACGGCCATGACACTTTCAGCCTTGGAAGGTCTTCTCCAAGACTTAAGCCTAAGCTATTCTCAGGTCTTTCTACTAAGAACACAAGAAGAGCCCTGTTGGATCAGACAAAATGTTCATCTGGCTTCCTGTTCTCACAGTGGCCAACCACATAGAAACGTAAGTGTTTCAGGAAACTTCATTATACAGTTTTGGTGAATGCATCCACCAAAACTGTATAATGAAGTTGCCGGAAAGACATATGTTGACAGCTCCACAACTTAGTCCTTACACATTTAAGGTTTGTTCTCCAGTCCTGTCTGGGTTTCTTGTCCTAGTTTTTCTCAGACTTAATTTGATTGGCCCACAAATAGCCTGTTTGTTCCCTCCTCCCATTTCCACCTCTATGATCCAAAGACTCATCTAGAGTGGTACCTCGGGTTACATACGCTTCAGGTTACATACGCTTCAGGTTACATACGCTTCAGGTTACAGACTCCACTAACCCAGAAATAGTACCTCAGGTTAAGAACTTTGCTTCTGGATGAGAACAGAAATCGCATGGCGGCGGCAGTGGGAGGCCCCATTAGCTAAAGTGGTGCTTCAGGTTAAGAACAGTTTCAGGTTAAGAACAGACCTCTGGAACGAATAAAGTACGTAACCAGAGGTACCACTGTACTAAGTAGCATCTTTATAAAATCAAGCTTATTCTAAGTACCATTATCACTTTACTCTTGCCTGTTATTCTTGTTCTTGCCACATACTTATTGCATACCTTCTGTTCAGGAAACATGTTTCTTCTGTACAGCAGCTAACATACTACCGATAGTAAATCTATGGTAAAGGAGAAACTTTAACAAATTTATGAGTATGTAACCCACTGTATTAGTGGAAGATTGTTTTATCAAACAGCATTACCGATGCTCATAATTTTTTGAAAATTAGATTAAAACCCAAGGTGCAGTAATTTCAGATGTAACATGAGTTTGCAATTTGGCCCATTCAATATAATGCCTGTTCACTACAACATCATGCTTCAGAGTTCTAAATCACACAATGAATGTGGACACAACCAAGGAGGAAGAAATAATTGTCATGATTTTTTTAAAATAAAAACACTCTCTTTTCTTCTACTTGAAAGAGTGTGCTAGGATTCTGTTCCCATTAGTTAATACACATTTTGGATCACGTCTGCAAAATGTACACACTACCTTTTTAGCATGATTACTGCTGCTCAAGGGGCAGATGGGACTCATCAACCTGGTTGGGTATCCCATTTAGGAGAAGGAAAGTTCGGCTTCTAAACCTCCACTGCCTTGCAGGATATATTTAGAAGAAGAAAAGGCTAAGGAGCAAGCCCTACACTAATCTGGGGGGGGGGGGGGGATTCCTAAGACTCCGGGGGGGGGGGATGAGGCCTTGTGTGCCTCCTTCAGGCAACTCCTGCAGCCAAGCTGGTGCCAAATGTACTACTCTGCTTTCCTTTGGATCACATCAGCGAGGCCAAGAGGTGGTGGTGGGGGGGGGGGGTATTCTCGTCTGAGTAGCCTAGGCCCTCCATACACACATGGATGTCACTTTGGTGCTGCTAATGCTGTAGTTTGATTTCAGCCCTCCCCTGGAGGCACACTCTATTGTCTGTTGAGGCAGATGGATGCCAACAACCGGTACACAACTGTTTCCTTGTTACATTGGTAATGGGTAAAAATGACAATTATTTGGATCTTTGATTACATGAGTGAGACCTCCATTAGGAGTGCCATTGCTGGTGTGGATGGTACCCTCAAGACGTGGACAAGAACCATGTGCATATAGCTGGGCCCTGAAGTACTGATAGAGAATAGTTACTGAGAAAGCTGTGAGTGTTGTAAAACTGGCCTCTCCCTTGTGGAAATTAATGAACCCAGGACCAGAAAAGGCTGCCAAATTCCTCCCTCCTCCCCACAAGCATAACAAAAAGCTGATCCAATAATCAAAGGCAACCAATTCCACGAAAATTGGAGAATTCTGCCCCAATAAAGCTTATATGAAAGCATAGATTAGCAGAACAAGAACAGTGTTTGCTACCCCACTGCTGTGTTTTGTTGCACATATTTAGTACACCACATGTAAAAATTCTCAATCCCAGCATCAGAAGGTTTAACAGGTGTATTATATCAGAGTCAGCACAAAAACAGCCTGGTTCTCATGATAACTACTTTTCAAATCAAGTAGCAGAGTAAATGTGACTCCAATCCCCATAACTTATTAGTGGATTTGTTAACGACTCTCACTAGGCAGCCCTAAATGAGCTTCCTCTTGTATTGCCAAATTCTGTCTTTTGGAACATACAGAGCATGTTTTTCAGCTGACTCCAGCTCTTCCTGAAAATATTGTTCTTGATTTCCACAGTGAAAACGATCTCCCTCCCTACAAAAGAAGCTTAGAAAGTCAAATGAGGGGAAATGGTGGGTAAGAAATGAGAAATAGAATGGCAGACATTATGGGCAGATCACACAAAGCAATATGAGGTGCAAAGCTGATATAAGAGCTTTTTGCAGTAGCTATGTTCACAAATTTGGGAACATCACCGTGAGTTCTTCTGCCACAGTACAATCAGAACCAATATTACATTTGTCTTACAAAACGTATTTGGCAACTGTGATCCATAAAATTAGACTTGTAGAGAACTTCTTATACCTGCTTCTGGAATAACTGAAATGGATGTGGCCAATGTCCTCTGTTAGAAAGGAAGTTTAGTACCAAATGACCTTCCATACAATAAAGGTGCATTCTAAACTGATATCTGCTATGTGAGTATCCTTTTAAGCCCCCACATCCCAGGTAACTTTCAAGGCTACCATCTAAATGCGGTAAGAAAGGGTCAGGTATACTTGCCAATCATCAGCACAGAGAACTGGAAATCTTCCACCAAGATGCACTCAAGTGATCCAGGCACTGATAACATTACTGAATAAGCCTGAACTAGACCACCTGTTGTGGGCTGACTTCACCAAGGACCATAAGTGCTTTCTGACCACAGCAAAAGAACAAATGGGTGGCCATGTGGGTGACCTGTTGTCCACTCCAACCAGTGAAAGCCTCTTTCACTAGCTGGCTGGAGAACTTTCCACATGTGCCAAGACCCAGTGGGATCGCAGGCAACACGGACCGAGGTACCCAGTCTTGCAATTACCAAATGACAAGTTAACATCCTGACTTGAGACTCTCGATATCGACTGTCAGAGGAAGCAGGTCTCAGTGCTGAGGGGTGGAGGGCTTGTGTTTTGGACTCTAGACTGGCTAACATGGTACCCTCTAAACATTTTGGACTACACCTTTCATCTTACTTGACTACCAGCCATGCTGGCTGGGACTGATGGAAGGGCACCTAGTTGCCTATTTCTGCACCGCTCTTAGACAGGTGAAACTTTATGCCTCACTGTGATGAGAACAGAGGCTTCCTCCTTAAACTGGGTGGGGGATAGTTAGTTAGTCTTTCTTCCTTCTCCTTTTCACCAGGCACATTCTGATAGTTCTACTTTGCATGCTTAACCTCTTGCTTTAAACATTCCTGGGGAATGGTAGAATTCCCAGGTAAATTTTTTAGTTTATCTGAGAAGATCTTATCTCGTTTGGAGAGTGGGGACACTAAAAACAGGAAGTAACGTGATGAGCCAATCAGGAAGCTTAGTAAGTAGAGCAAGACAGAGATACGGTAATTAGGCAACGAGCAACCAATGTTTGTTGCGAAGAATGTGTAGTTAGGTGTTTGTTTTAAAAAAAGAAAAACCTTTTAAGAGCTCATGTTTACTTAGAAGTAAGTCTTCAGTTCAATGGGACTTACCGTAATTCCTAGTCAACAGTGGTTCATGGCCTTTGGAATTCTGTCTTGAGCAAAGACAGGCTTGGTGCCCACTTTACTGTTAAGGCATCAGGTGAAAAGATTTTAGTTTCCCCAGGCTTTTAAGAATGCCTGGTGTTAGAATTTTTAGCTTAGAGCAGTTTAGATTCTACAGTCCATCTGAATGTATACCTGTGTGCCATTTTGTTGTGGTAGCTATTATTATTATTATTAGTAGTAGTTTTTCCATTGTTTCTTATGACATTGTTAGCTGCCCTAGGAATTAAATTTACTGTGCAGGATATAAATTGTATAAATCAATTCATCAGTCAATGAACACATGAAGTAAATAAACAAACTAAAATAAGACAAACGGAAACAACATATAATGAATTAATTAGTAACATGTATTAGGATTTCAGCAAGTGCCAGGAAAATTTGCTTTTCTCATACTAGCATATTAGCATACCAGTTATGTTAAATTGTAAAAGTTGGGGGTGTGGAGAGAGCATAAGATTTGAGCCACAAAACTTTTAAGGAAGGAACTTGTCCTCATATTGAATTGTCAGCATAAGCTGAACACATTTTTTTAAAAAAGATTTTGAATAGCTACACTGACTTGTGACTTTTTTGTGTGTGCAAATGTATGTTTAGGATCTGTAGTACAGGGGCAGGAAGTGCACTGCCCAAGCACGAGACTCTTTTTCCTTCCATATATTGCAAACATCCCAATGTCTTACACTATCAATGGCTTTTAAACTGATTATTTATTTGGTGAAATTTTTAATTGGCTGATTTGGTCAGACTCTTGAGGGTTTTTTTTTGCTTTTGCTACTACAAAACTTTTGTAAAGGTCAAATTTATATAAACCATACCCTCACCTTGGGGCATATTGTTTTGTAAATTGCATACCATCATTTACAAGTTACAAGTCATTTTCAGCATTCAGCCAATGTGCACAAATTATAGCATTTTTACAGAGAAGATGGAGCTCATCTTGAAATATATCTGCATTCCACAAGATGAGTATATTAAATTTTTGAGCATTTACAAACATGGTAGCACCACTTGTTTTAAAGATGGTATCTGGCACGGAATATTAAAAAACGGAATATTGAGACCTGCTGGTTGGAAGTACACAAAAAACATCTTGAAAATTGTGAAGCGGAAACTAGTTGCAATAGATCTCACAAACAATACGTGACTATTTCATCTGCGTTAATAAACTTGATACCATACAAGCTCCTTCGGTGCTCTGTTTTGAAATATTTCTAAAAATCTTAATCAGGCTATGTCAGCTTCCAAATCTCATGCCACTGACTTACCCTCGACACTTGCTCCCCTTTTCATTATAGCAAGCTGCTCTCGCATATAACATAAAACAAATGCACTTGTATGTTGGAGGGTATATTGAAGTGGCAGTCAGGAATCTAGCGACATTGGCATCAACTTTTATGATGCTTTAATTTTGGCTTGGGTTGAACAATCTGTATATGAATTGAATATGCCCTTATGGATATTGGTGTTAAGTGTGGCAAGGCTGCTACACATTGAGTGTGCAGGGTCATAAAAACAAAAACAAAAAAAAGAGATTTTTCTAACACTGTATACCCTGAATCTCAGGAAACTAGACGCGGGATTTATAGGGGTGGGGTAATGGGCAGGGCGTGAGAACTAGCTGATTTTGGCACCATTCTATTGTTGGAAAGCAGACTATTGTGGGGAATAGATGGGTTTAACCCATAAAAAATGCAAAAACAAATGTGTTGGGGGGGAATTTTATATCCTAAGGTACGTGCTTTCTTATTTATTTATTTATTTATTTATTTATTTATTTAATTTCTATCCTGTTCTGTAATTTCATATAAAATTGTATCTATGCTGTGTGCAAAATCTCAATTAAAACAAGAACAATAATATGATCAAAGCATAATGCATTAAAGAAACAGAAATACAGAATGGGTCGTCTGACAAAAAGGCTATAAAAACAGTAAATCATTTTCATACGAAGGCTGAAAAGAAGTAGAACTGAAACAACCTATTCTTAAGTATCTCAGGATAGTTAATATGTCTCAAAAACCAAACCAAGGCTGTGATGTCAGAAGAAGTGTGCTTCCCGGGGGTTCGTTTTTATTTGGAAAAAAATCTTCCTTATATTTCTTCCTTTCCCAGAAACTATTGCAGAGGCTTTTGGTAGGTTTGGATTTTTGTGTGTTCTATTTTGTTTTTGCACATTGCTTGAAGTAAAAATAAGAATAACTTTAAAAAATATTAACACTGTATCCTCACATGTTGGTTATTTCAAATGTCATTTCTAGATTTTGAAATATTTAATCATTTGCAGTTGCTTAAGACAAAAAAGCACAGCAGCAGCAAAAATCAGCCAGTTTGGAGGATATTTTTTGGTTCCAGAATAAAAACTACAAATGGTAAGTTCTCAGAATTTCAGGGCAATGTTTACTACTGTGCAATAGAAGGACTATACTGTAGGTCTATGGGTGTGTAAATTCTGCAACAAATATGCACTGAGAGTGTAACTGCAACCACAAAGGTCTGGGTTACCATTAAAATATACTGGAGCAAGAGATGATTGCATGGAAAGCTGGAACTGCCCTACCTGAGCCAGGAAGGCTGATATTCTATCAGCTAAATGGATACTTTTGGAAAACGAACTACAGAATTAAGCACACATTCAATAACACATCAATCAGAAAATAAGTATTGTACCATTACTGTACCATGTACCAATGGGATCGCCTCTCCTGGTATGCCCCGCGGAGCACCTTAAGGTCCACAAATGACAACACTTTGGAGGTCCCAAGCCGCAAGGTGGTTAGATTGGTCTCAACTAGGGCCAGGGCCTTTTCAGTACTGGCCCCGACTTGGTAGAACGCTCTGTCACATGAGACTAGGGCCCTGCGGGACTTGACATCTTTCTGCAGGGCCTGCAAGACAGAGCTGTTCCACCTGGCCTTTGGTTTGGACTCAGTCTGACCCTTGTTTGCATGGTTTTGATCTATGGGCTACATTTAAAATGAGGCTGCATTTTAAATTGTATTTTAGCCTGTATTTCAAATTGGTCCCCCCCCCCCCCATTATATTTTTATTGTAATTTTACTAGTGTTAGCTGCCCTGAGCCTGGCTCTGGCCAGGGAGGGTGGGGTATAAATAAAATTTATTACTATTAATAATAATCAATAGAGCTGGAGTGTATGTGTCAACTCTCCCACCTGCTGTCTAGCAAGTAATGCAACTCAAATACTTTGATAGTATGTATGGTGGGAAATTAGGAACTTCCAGTGATAATGCTCTTTCCATTCTCATTCTCCTACAGTGTAGGAGTCATAGATTTACAATGCCACTGAGCTGATGGTAAGGCTTCCATCAGTGGAATGGAGAGGGAAGCAATTTTCTGTGATCCTCCATTCCCTTGTAGCACTCCCCACTAAATCGGCTCCAGAAGGCATCCCCAAAACACACATGTGGAGCAGATGTAGGTTAGGTGTGAGGGACTGCAGGCAGGAGGGAAAATTGCTGGAAATTGTTCCCTCCTTGAACAGGGAGGGAAGCAACTTTATTCCATTTTTAAAATAAAATAATATTCCATGGTTTAAAGTATGACTATATATATATATATATATATATATATATATATATATAATGGCTCCCCGCATCAGTCCGCTGATGCAACTTTACTCTGAGTTGAGCAATACCGCTAGATACAATGCTAAGGGTAGAAAATACTTTCTGGTTCTCACTGAAAAACAAACATCATATTAGTTATAAAAGCAGTCAGTGCATCTTTAATATTTAGGCACCTATGCTATGATTCTCAGCAGTAGTGAAAAAATGCACTACAGGTACTATATCACCTGTGCCATTTAACAAGATTGATCAATGCCTCCTTTTGGTTTAATTGTGGTGAGAACATTTAGCCAACTAAAAATAATAAAATGCACAAAAAAATTTTTAGAGCCCTGAGGATATTTTGGAGGGAAAAATACTGCCAAAGGCTTTTGCTTTAGAGCTTCAGTTGCATTTAATGCAATTTTTATCAATAACTCAGCAGCTCATATTACTACAGCCCCATTGAAATTTTCATGCTGGGAAATCTAATTCATCCAATACATGAATCCATCACTTACAGTGCCTCTTTCTCAAATGCTATAAAACTTCCAAACCCATAGATTTGTCTCCAACAAAAAATAACATGAAGGGGCCTTTCAATCAATAATGGAATCCCTCTGATTCTGGTACCAGCTGAATATTTTCTCCAACTTTGCTTTTGTTCTTCTGGGTAGAGGCCCACAAGGGAAAGAGCTTGTTTTCACTCGCAGCCTCATCAATACCTAAATCCTGGTGAACAAGTGACACTGAGAAGCTGTAATCAATAGCTCCCTCTGCGTTTTTTCTTCTGGTCAAATGGTTCAGCACTACTGACAGGCTTGACACTTAGAACATGATGCTAAATCTTTATCAACAGCCAGCTAGGTGACTGGCAGAACAAGACTCAGGGTGGTCATTAACGCTCGTGGCAATCTGTGAATAAACTAACTCCTCAATAATGTGTTTGTTTAGAAAAAGGTGAGGGGGAAAAAACTCCCTGCACAATGTATTGATTGCTTTTGAACTGCATTTAGCAATTTCAGTCTGAGGATGGAACAGAATGTTGCACAACTGTGATGCTCTGCTTGTTAGGGGTTTTCAATTTGATACAGCGGAAAACTGACCATCCTATTATACTGGTTGATAGACTGAATAGTTACAGAAAGCTGCCAAACTGTCAAAAATAGATCAGGGAGGCCATAATGGAAACAGCTGAAATATCAAGTTATAACACACAACAGAAATCACACTTAGCAAAAAATAATCTTTCGGTTTGTTCATGTCCTATTGCTTTTTCTCCCCCCTGTTCTGTGATAGAAACAAATACTGTAATATGAACCAGCATGTGTTCCAGTTTTATTGCTAGCCACCTAAGGAATTAATGCACAACTAGGTTTATGTGCGTACCACATTCCAAATCAATGCTTCACAATCTTCTCTTAAATGCACAATTACTCCATTCAGTCTTGAATGTTTTAAACATTTTGACTGAATAACACACTTCACTTATGCTAGATCGATGTTAGTGTCAGGTTTTAGCTTGAATGATAACATAAGCATATAAAATTGGCAACAACAAAAATCCTAGGCAGTTACTGCAGCTTGTACTAGCAGTTCTACTGAACATACGATATTTAAGTCATAGAAGAATCATTTATGATAGTCTTGGACTAATCAGCCCAACATTCTCCAATTCCCAGGGGTCTGTATGATTTCTTTTTGATCTTCCCATCCTATTCTAATGAGATTTTTAATTGAACTTTATGGGTTCCTTTTAAGGACTGCAGCCATCACAATCAATCTAAACTGCAGTAAACTATTTGAAGTTTTCTTCACAAAAAGGTGAGCCATCTCCACCAAGTCCTTGGCATAATTTAAAGCAAAGATGTTGCATCTCTCAGCTGCTGCCGGCACCTTTTCCACCTTCTCATAAAGTTGAAGGTCAGTGTATGAATTATGTGATCAACCTAACTACAAAAGGAGACCTGTAGAATGCACACTCCAGAAATTAAGTGGGCAAGATCTGCAGTGTGAAATAACACTTTTTCTTAGGGAAACAAATCAGGGATATTAGAAATATCGACTCTCATAGCCTTTTTAAAAAGTCTGATTTCTAGTAACACTCCAATTCCAGATCCTCACAAGATCATGTTTTCCTATATTAGCAAAGACAATTCGGACTGATGTCTGTACAAATTGTAAATATGGTCATTTTATTCAGTGCTTTTTTTTCTTTAAAAAATGTTTAGGGGTACTCTCATTTTCCTACTCATATTGAAATACTGCCCTTCAATGAGGCCAAACCAAAATTCACAAAATGTTTAGGGGTATGCGTCCCCCCCCCATGTCCCCCCAGAAAAAGCACTGATTTTATATATACTGGTTGCATTGTGTTTTGTGAATGCAATGAAATGCTTTGCAATAGCCCAATAATATGTAGTCTTTCTGCAAAAAGCACTATACTAATTAAGCAATCTCTTGTGGGTCCATAGGATCCAATGCCTATAGAGTGCCTATATCGTCCACATTCATGTCAATTCAGAGGACAGCTCTAGGCATGCAAAGGCATCCATTCATAGAGCTGTCTTCTTGATTAAAGAAGAGTTTCATGTATGCACTGAAATCTAGACTGATGGAAATAATTTTATATATTTTGTTTTAATGTAAGTGAAGTATTAGCAAAACTTTTACAGTTAAATTTGATATTTTTTATTTAAGAGCATGTATAAAATGCTTAGCATTTTTTTAAAAAAATCTCTAAGTGGAATACACCATGTACAATACAGAAACAATATCTAGTGAAACAAAATACAACCTAAAACCAATGAGACAACAGCGTAAAAGAACATAAAACAAAGATTCATAGACATAAAAAAAAAAAAGAGTCTGATGTTCTAGATCAGGAAATACATGGACAAAAAGAGAAGTATTTGCAAAACATCTGAAGCAACTGCTGGTTCCTCATGCCACAAATCAGGAGCAACAGCAGAAAATGCTTGTCTTTGGGTCATCATCCTACAATATTCTCGCACTGTTCTGCTCCTGAATAAGCTCACCTACCAGGGCAACCAAGGCCAATTCCATCCCCAAACTGGGCCCGAACCCAGAATGAAATGGGTTTAGATAATCAGTTTCCTCCAAGAGTATCTGCAACTGGACTGCCACCATCCTCTCAAGTACCTTACCCATAAAAGGGATATTAATGACCAGGGAGTAGTTGTCACGTTCTTCAGGGTCCAGGAAGAGCTTCTTTACAAGTTGGCCACCCTACCACCCCCCTTCAAGGAATCAGGCACCTCACACGCCCACACACCAAGATGAGTTAACCACTCCCTGGACCTACCTGGCCAGCCCCTCTCAGCTAGCTGGCCCACTACTCAAGGATGTAATGTTGGCAGAAAAGTAAGCCTTATCTGCCACCTTCACCACCATGTAGGAGGCACGGCTCTGTGCTCTGATCAACTTTGCACTTTGACTCTTACACCACTTGTCCTCTAGCCTTTTCCCTGGAAAACAAGGAAGCCTACCAGGCTCCACAGTGTCAGAGGGGCCCCCAGGAGCAATCAGGTCAACAGCCTGACACTCCTCACTATTTCATAGCAACACCAAGGCACTGACAGGATCACCAGCTTTGGTTTGTGGAAAATCCTCCGTAGCATTCAGGAATCCCTGGGATTCCATACCTTTCCAGGGGTGAGTCGGCCTAATGGGCCCCATGCCCTTGTAGATGGGGATTGGAGCTGTAAAACCAATATTTCACCAGACAATGGCCTGTCTATGATAATGGAGAAAATTCACCCCTCCTATTCAGCCAACTCCACTCACACCCTGCATCAAGACTGTGTCCTACCCTATGATGAAAACTTGTGACAACCCCATGGTTGCCATGAAATCCTGAGCTGGTATAGTCAAGGTAGGCTTGGCGTGGATATTGAAGTCTCCCAGAACTAGCACCCTGGGGTTCTCCAACACCACACTTCAGCCCACCTCAGCCAGCTAGGCCCACCTCAGGCAACAAAGTGGATAGTACAACACCAACAGCTCCAATCTGTCCTGCTGGTCAACACAAGGCACAGGTCCTCAAAGCCTACCTCATAATTGAGAAGCTTCATGGTGAGCATGAAGGAAATTTTATGGACTACAGCAAGTGCTGTATGCTAAGGTGGAGATGTCTGAATTAGCTTCATACTCTCTCTATATGTAGCTTCAGCTTCTTTCAATCTACGCCCAAGCTGGTGGAAGAGACTCATGATACTAGCAATCATATTGAGTGCAAATGAGTCTTGAAGGTAAATGGCAGGAACAAGATACCACACAAACATTCCCATTCTCACTCAGAATCAGTTGCTACTAGCTGCTCCAGGACTCAGCTCTGCCAAGTTGCCCCACATGACCAGTACCCATGCACCCCAGACTTCAGTGTTTGAATGTGGGGTATCATGACTCAAAAGCATTAAAAAAAATTGCTTTTCAGGTTCTAGGACTGAGCTCTGGCATGGAAAATTCTGGTTCAGATTTAGCCCTGGCTGCTTCTGCCTTTCTTTGGGCAACATAGTGATGAATGATTGATTGATACCGCTGAACCATTAGCTCTGGTGCTAGTACACGAAGTTCAAAAGGCTGCAGGGCTTTGGATCAGTTGTTGCATCAAAATGCAATTAAATGCTGCAGAGAAAATATATGATGGGGATGCTGCTACTGTTTAGGGGCTTTTCCCCCCCATAAAGGGGAGACGCTTTCAAATACAAACCAAAGCAAAGCATTACAACGCCAGAATCCTCCCCCCCCTTCCCTGTCCTTTGATAATGAAAGCAAATCAGTAAGGTCATTCTAAAACTTTGTGCCAGCACCTAGATAGCTTCACACTTACAACATAGGTCACAATAACAAATGTCAGCCAATTCTCATGCCAAGGTAATAATATGAAATTAAAAAATATCTGAGGCAATTGTCAGACACACGTCACTAAGGGGGCAAAAATGACTAAACTAATGTATAATTATATCCCTAGCTTGCTACAACTAAAAGGCTGTGTTCTACATTGCCTAAATTGGTGAGAGTCTTTAATGGAGCTATGCCACAGGAATACGGAGGCAATGTGACTTGCTGTGCGAAGGAGGCTGGAACGTGCCTGTCTCCCAAAATCCAGAACCTGACACATTGGGGATCCAAGTCAAACTTGTTCCTATAGGAGTGCAGAGGGCATTTTGCCCTTTCACACCATATGAGCTCATGTAACCAGAACTGTTTGCAGGTAATGAAACAAAATGTGTTACCTCCGCACCACCCTAATGCTATTAAGAATCTAAAAGACGATCTCATCTCTGAGTGGGACTAGTACCTATCCAATAAGCACAAGCCTTTTATTTCATTGAAGAAAAAGAAAGGAAAATGAACTAAATTTGTACAGGTGGATGCATTAAAATAAATGCAGCGCTCCTATTTCAAATAAATGATGGGGGAAATAAATCACATTAAACTGGTTTATGCATTAATGCTGATTAAAAACACTTACTGACCTTATTACTCATGGGTAGAGTAGTTTTCACAGCAGATATATTTAATCTAATGACATTTAGCCCGCAAAGCTTTCTATCTAAAACCACCATCTTCCATCAACTTTATTTTAAAAGTTGACATGAACTTACAGGATTGCTTCTCATTGCTCCTCCCACAGCTCTGGCTGCCTTGCTGTTGCCTGCCAGGTTCGCTAATTGCTTGTAAGAAACTGCCTCTCCAAATTTCACATCTCTCAACAGGGTCCACAACACTTCTCTGGTGAATGAAGCTGAAAAGGAAAAATAAAATAAAAATAAAAAAGGAAGAAGCAACACAATGTTCAGAAGCAAGGCTTTTTTTTTTTTTAATCTACCCAAGATAAAAATAGTCAGGAAGACTGACATTTAAACTAGGGTATGAAGAGCAACATTTTCTCTTTCGAATTAGCACACCAATCAGTTCTATTATTGTGTTCTATATTTAAATTCATGATTATTAGAGACTGTGCTCCAAGTAATTGATCACTATTAAAAAGGCATTCAGTGCTTTGATTTTCCTATATTTTTAATTTGCTTCCAGTACAATTATCCTGTTAACACATACAATGTGCTTTCCCATTAAATTGGCAGAGTATAAATTAGCATACAGTCAAATTAAAAAAAAAAAAAGAGGGGGAGGAAGGGAATAACTGGCGGTACTTATTTTATAAAGCTTGTATTTCCTAATTTCAAACTTCAGCTGGGTCACACTATAAAGGAAGCCCTACAGCCAGCAGACCGTATTACCCTAGCTGACTGTTTTTATTTTTTATTTTACCCCCAGCAAAGACCCTCTAGCTACCATTTAGCATTCTAGATATCAGAAACTGCCTGTGTCTCTGAAAATTTGCTGCACATTTAAATGGGGGAAGAAGAAAAACTCCTGTTAGAAATGAAAGACTTATTAATTTTCTGTCTAGTTACACTTGATTTTCATATTGTTCTTAATAAGGCATGGAGGGAAGCAAAAGAACCTGGCAACCTACTAACGTAGCTGCTGGCTCATAATGAGACATTCATCTATGGCAGGGGTTAGCAAACTTTTTCAGCAGGGGGCCGGTCCACTGTCCCTCAGACCTCGTGGGGGGCCGGAATATATTTTGGGGAAAAAATGAACGAATTCCCACAAATAACCCAGAGACGCATTTTAAATAAAAGCACACATTCTACTCATGTAAAAACACCAGGCAGGCCCCACAAATAACCCAGAGATGTATTTTAAATAAAAGGACACATTCTACTCGTGTAAAAACACGTTGATTCCAGGACCGTCTGCGGGCTGGATTTAGAAGGTGATTGGGCCAGATCCAGCCCCCGGGCCTTAGTTTGCCTACTCATGATCTATGGTGATTAAAAATTGCCCGTGGCTGACCAGGCATGATCCAACTACAGGCACCGTTGCAGAAGATGGTGCTTTGCTGAGTTATCTCCAATCTGAAACTGTGATGTACCTGCGCTGCCCAAGTCTAACGCACACAGACGTACTATAAGCATTACAGAGGTACCTTGGTAAGTCGGACGGCTTGGCTCCCGAACAAATTGGCTCCTGAACGCCGCAACCCCGGAAGTGAGTGTTCCGGTTTGCTAACGTTTTTCGGAAGCCGAACGTCCGGTACGGCTTCCGGTTGAGTGCAGGAAGCTCCTGCAGCCAATCGGAAGCGGTGCCTTGGTTTTTGAACTGTACAAGAATACCTTAGGAGCTGCTTTTCTTGTAGAGTCATCCCAATCAGCTGCTGAAATGTTTGAAGGCCTATAACCAAAAGGGTTCTGCCAAGCTGGTGTGTTGGAAAAATTCACATTACTGACTGTGTCCACATGGGCCCAGAGAGTGTCTTTGGAAAAGAGAGGATTAGTCCACCACTTTTCCTTCTCAGCAGTTGAAACAAAAAAGGAAAGTTTGATGCACTATGCCTAGGTAGAAACATAACAGCCTCATTCACCTCACTATGGCGAGAAAATGGGGAAATTTCACATCTGCTCTGAGCTATATTTCCCCATGTTTCTTCCTCCACCTTGCATCCAAGCGGAGAGCTAAAAAGGCAGACTGAATCATCGAACATGCAAACTAGAGAGTTCAGCTTACCATGGATCACCCCCCCCCCAAAAAAAACCCTTCTACTTGAAAGACAATGGCAGTGAGGAAGCTCAAGCTGAAATGGCAAGCAGTGCTTTTGAGGCTAACAAACTTAAGATTTTCAGGAGGGTAAATTACTTTTCTATTCTGTCAATATAACAAAAAAGTCACTCACACAATATGCAGTCTGGGGAAAGTATTCTCTCTTTGTTCTGAAACCCACCTACTTTTATGTTTGTTTTAAATAATATTTTAAAAAAATCACTTCTTAACTGAACAGAATGATAATCACTTCATTGAAAAAAAATCTGTTTAGCTTTTATTATAACATTAAGCAAATTAAACATCAGCATAATCCAGGTGATACTAGAAAAGGGTCATCAAAGAAATTAACTTTGTTGTTCATTAATTTACATGGATTAGTAGAGGGCGAAGAGATAGCAAATCTGCTCTAGTTTTTTATGATATAATTTCAAACTGTACACCATTTGTGGCACTAGGGTGACTTTGGGGTTAATCAGACTGATTTGTCCTTTTAATTGCTTTCTATTCAAAGAAAATTCATTAGATAATGTTCTCTTCAAAATTCATGAATCAATTTAACTGAAGAAACCATATTAACAGCTTTGGGTTCATTAGCACATGGAGTTGTGTTACTAGCTGATTGCTAGGAGAGTTTCCTTAGGCAAACAGATTTTGTTTACTGTCATTTCTTTAGAAAGGCCTATTTTGAAATCCAATTGCAACAAGGGAAGAGTGGATTTCCCCCATTCCATTTCATTATTCTTCTGTGGGTTGGGCTGTGCCCCCATGCGCTGATCTGCCTGCCTTTTGATTTTACAAGGTGAATTTTGATAATTTAATTTTGGAAACAGGGGGCTCTTATCAGTTTGCTCTTGACTTAAGCTTCCCATCCTTTCATGTGATGCATACTGGGAAATGTAGTCTTGCAGCCACCCACAGCAGGCTCAGCTCAGCAATTGCCCCCCCCTGCCCCCCCCGGCAGTCTCCCTGTCAGGTTAATGACTCCTCGGGGCAGGTCCTGAATATATATTCTGCGCGGCACAAAAGCAGTGCACCACCACAGCAGAAGCCAACTGGAATCAAAAGCAGGCTGATGTTATAAAAGCAGCTTGCATTAAACTGTTAGGAGTGCAACATTAAAAGACAGCAAGCACAGGGCAAGAGCAAAGGAACAGTTCTTGCAACGAAGTAAGCAAGCGCCCCCCACAAACTTTTGTACTGTGACTAGTTAATCTGGAATCAGGGGTGAGCAGTGAGACAGACAATTTTATGGATGATACCAAACTATTTAGGTTAGTAAAAATCCAGTTGGATCTCTACAGAGAGACTACAAAATGACCAGTGGATATTCAGTGTAAGTAAATGTAAAGCAAGGTTTGGGAAGCCTTTTTTTAAGTCTGCATTCACTTGGGCCCAACCCTCACCTCAAGAGGCTGCATGCCAGTGGTGGAGCGTGGCCAACAAAAAAGTGGACAGGGCTGGGGAGGTATGTTATTTGGTACTGCTCATATTGATCCAGAGTAGACTCAAAAATGCATACCTAACAAGGTAGTGGGAGGCGCCACCCCATACTCATATGCTCATAACATGCCCCATGCACACACCACTTGCACATTTTCAGGCGCGAACAGAGAATTCTGTGTGTGTGTGTGTGTGTGTGTGTGAGAGAGAGAGAGAGAGAGAGAGAGAGAGAGAGGGTCTCAGAGCTCCTTCCCTTAAACTAACTACAGTGGTACCTCGGGTTACATATGCTTCAGGTTACATACGCTTCAGGTTACAGACTCCACTAACCCATAAATAGTGCTTCAGGTTAAGAACTTTGTTTCAGGATGAGAACAGAAATCGTGCTCTGGCGGTGCGGCGGCAGCAGGAGACCCCATTAGCTAAAGTGGTGCTTCAGGTTAAGAACGGACCTCCAGAACGAATTAAGTACTTAACCCGAGGTACCACTGTATTGTGTTTGCTGCCTACAGGATGAAATTAACATTTCAGATACATTTTTAAATGATGCTTGTGCATGTTTATAAAATGATTCTCTCTCTCTCTCTCTCTCTCTCTCTCTCTCTCTCTCTCTCTGTGTGTGTGTGTGTATAAATGTATCTGAAATTTTAATTTCATCCTGTAGGCAGCAAACACAATAATTAGTTTAAGGCAAGCAGCTCTGTGACTGTGCCAAATATTTTATTACTAAATTCTCAGCTAGTGCCTGAAAATATAATCTACTCAAAATGAGGTGGCTGACCTTCCCAAATGTTCAATATGGATGCAAATATTGGCCATGGCTAAATATATAGGAAAAATATGCACTGATATCCACATTCTCTGTTTATAGTCTAAGGTAATGAGGAAAGTAAGGGCATTCCACTGAACTCATACAAACCTATGAGCAATGCAAGCTCCACTTGTTACATCTTTCCCCCCTTACCTGCCTAGTGTTGCAAGACTGCCCCACCCCAAACCCGCCAGGATGGGAAATTTATGGTTAAGTCTAGATTTTATTTTCCCTGCAAGGTCTGGGTAGGACAGCTTTATAAAACTGCAGAAAAGCAGTTCACCCCCAAGGGCAGAAAGGGCTCTACCTGCTGAGCAGTAGGTTCAATGAACACATGTTTCAATGACTGCTGTTAACATAAGCAAATCCATTGGTAATGCATTGAAGATATGCACCAGAAGGTCTTCAAAATGCTCCTAACTAGCTTTCATGTATTACTTTACTACAAAGTAAGATTCTTCTGACACAGAGATTCAGTGTAGCTGTACATAGGCAGCACCCTTATTCAATAATTGTTGTTATATCCAGGGGCACTTGCTTTCCCAATTACCGTATTTTTCTGTGTATAAGACTAGCCCCCCCCAATAATGTCAAAAATCAGGGGGCGTCTTATACACGGGGCCATCCCCCATTTTCTTAAATCTAAGTCCCCCAAAATAAAAGGTAAAGGTAAAGGGACCCCTGACCGTTAGGTCCAGTCGTGACCGACTCTGGGGTTTGCCTCATCTCGCTCATCTCATTTCGCTTTATTGGCCAAGGGAGCCGGCGTACAGCTTCCAGGTCATGTGGCCAGCATGACTAAGCCGCTTCTGGCAAACCAGAGCAGCGCACGGAAACGCCGTTTACCTTCCTGCCGGAGCGGTGCCTATTTATCTACTTGCACTTTGATGTACTTTCAAACTGCTAGGTTGGCAGGAGCAGGGACCGAGCAACAGGAGCTCACCCCATCGCGGGGATTCAAACCACCAACCTTCTGATCGGCAAGTCCTAGGCTCTGTGGTTTAACTCACAGCACCACCCGCGTCCCTCTCCCCCAAAATACATGGGGGCATCTTATAGACAGAAAAATACGGTATTTGGAGCAATGTTAAGGATTACAAAGCACCTGCAGTTTTCTCATATGAGAGCAGCTTCTTCCAGGTCATTTTTGCAAATGTATGGACACTGCTGCAAACTGATGCTTTTGGATAGGCAAACAAATTACAGAGGAGCAACAGGATTATGAAAATGTTTAAATTCCAGATATGCCCTCTAATATAAATTTGTGGGTCAGGTGGAAACACATTCTTTTAAAAAAATGACAATTTCTTAAGCGTCAACTTCATTAGCTGAAGCCTGGTTTTCCTACCATATATAGAGAGAGCTGTGGACGAGATAGATATCAAGGCTTCTTTAACCCCCTTTCATCTTGCATTATTTTCTTTCATTCTGTTTCCCTTTGGCAAGTTTAGTTGCCGCCTTCGCTACAGCTCTGACTGCGTTCCTGCTGCTTCCAACATTGTAGATAAATCTACCTGACAGGGGATGCTGCAGAGAGGCAAAAGTCCATTCTTTATTTAAAAGGAGACAATGGATATTTTGCCTCTCAAAAGATATGTATGGTGAGAAAATCTGAGTTCATACTGAACTTTGGTCTGCTGCTTTGATCAACGATGTATCACCGAAAATGACTGATACAACAAATGCCCAGAGACCCAGCAAACATGCAAGTGGACTGTTTTTCGAAGAGAGGATATTTGAGTTTCTGATGGTGTTCAAATTTAGCCCTCTTATCATGGGGCAGAAATTTCCCTTCAGTATCCACAACTGGGTAATACTTTTATTAGGATCAAGCAAAATGCCACAGAATGGTCTTCAAGAGTTCTCCAGATCTTTGTGTTAGGTTAGACGTCACACCAAGATTTTATAGTTTTCATGAATGGAAACTATAATCCAGACTGAGAAACTTGCTTTTTTTCTTTGGCTTTATGAGTTAGATCCTTATCAAGATTGGCCATGCAGGCCCAATTGGACAAGTAGAAGGGGCCGTTCACTTATCCATCACCTAACACCACACTAAAAGCACCTCCCTTTCAACAGGTGGGTCCATGCAAATCCCTACCTTAATCAAGAAGGAGCTTGCATTGGAATTCTGCTGAACTAAGCATAATTTAACCCTTTCTTCACCAGCTGCTAAACAGGGATTACATTCTACTTATTTAGCTGCGTGCCCACTCTCTGTCAACACAGGACTTCATATTTCAACCCTGTCAGATGACAATACAAGCGATGTTAGCTGATGAGTGAGTAGACATAATTTGAGGGGAAATGGCCCCATGTGCCAACATGGAGCCCTAGGTGTGCCAAGTTTGACCTGTGAACCGGAGGAACCCCATTCCTGCTATAATCAGAGGAATATGGTTTTCTACCGCCTGAAGATGGACTCGCATTTTGGTGGTTACATTCAGTCCAACCATTAGGTTGGATTTGACACCAACAGATTCTTTTACCTAGTAAACCACCCAAAATTAATCTCTATTGTTGCTAATATAGGGATTGCCAACTTTCGCTTTATTTCTGCTCTATGTCCAACCAGGAACCCATGTATCTCACATAAAGTCATGAGTCAGATAGGGCTAACAGCTGGATATTATCCCACAACCTGATAAAACTAGAAGAGACGAATCTGACCAGTCTGCAATATCAATTATGAAAATATAAATGTAGACTCCAAGACCACAACATCTAGGCTAATTGTTGTACTTTGTGTAATAGAGCTTGCTTTTTGTTCCCTTCCCTGGCTTTGTATACTATCTACTCTGATGAAGACTTCTGGAGAATGTAAAAACTTACTCATTATTTTGTGACATTTTGGTTTCTCCCAGTAAAAGTATTGCCCAGCTGTGGATTACTTTCTTTCTTGAAGCCCAACACTGTTGCCATTGTAGAATAACGGTGGGTACTGTAATCTCTGCTGCCATTTTCCTATTAAAACAGCATAAAGAATTAGGAAACTGTTCTAGTATTTGTTTCTTATGATCGAGCCAGTGTGCATTTCAATGTTCATGCATGCATGAGACCAAGAGTGCCCCAATACCCCCCTACTTAGCTCACATATATTTAATCATAATGCTAACAAAAGAATTGTGTAAAATACAACACTATTGTCATTCTTGCTGATTGGATTTTGATTTTGTTGTCTTCACTCTTGCAGGAGGATGTGAAGAAAAACAATATTTTCACTAACAACCTAACTCAAAACTCATCGTTTTCTAAATTTCACACATTAAGGAAATCTCAGCCAGCAGGTGTTACAAAGAGTTAATGTCGCATCTTTTTCATTTAAGGAATGTAGAAGCCTAGTCAGGCTAAGCATTATTTCACTCTCATGAATATAAATGCTCTGACAATCTCAGTCTAGTTCTCAGTGCACTGGAACACAATCTCCTACCTCATATTGATAGGACATATTGTAGTGTTAGCCCTTAGAAATGAATACTTTGTCTTACTGAGGTGATGAGAAATGAGGAACTCACCAGCGAAATTCCACCCCCAGCCTCTAACCACCTGATGACAGATCAATTTAAATCTTGCATTTTGACAAAATTGACAATTTTCAAATAAAAGCGCCCCCCCCCCAAATCAGACAAACCTTTAAATGCAGCAACCGTGATTCCCACTCAGTTTAAACACCTAAATGCATGACAGCAGTCACATGTGCCAACTTAAGCTCACGTAATTGTCACTCAAACAAAAGCAAAATAGCTGAAGAAACATTTGGTGGTTATTAATAGCTTGCCTTACTGTGTTAGGCACTTCAGTAAAAGACAAACAGTTAAAGGAAGTTAGACGTTATCTCTGTATTTTCAGTTAGAAATGAAGCCCACAGACATTGTTTTCTACTTTGGAGATCGCTCTCTCCTGCCCCTCCTGTTATAAATGCCTCAAACCTTAATAGGCATGTGATGATGGTATTCCTGAAATAGCACACTCAACAGCAAGAAGTGAACAAACTTGTTTTGCACATTTGCAGACTCACTGAAGCTCATGTCTCCTCCAGGGCATAACCTTGTTATCAAAACAATAAAAAGGTAGGAAGAAATCTGATTTGAAACGACACAACTTCATCAATTCACGCACAGCAGTGTTTCAGATGCTGAAGGTCCCTTC
>NC_138032.1:59106209-59133709 GCF_964106645.2 Podarcis pityusensis | reverse complement strand
TTTGAGAACCAAGGTACGACTGTATGGCTCACCTTACCCTCCTCTCCCCCCCCCCATGTTTTACTGATAACTCAGAGAGGAATTAAGGGGGAGAAGACACCGGATATGTATCAACAGAAGAACTCTGTACTTTTGTAGCAAACTATGTATTGTTAAAAGTTTAAACAAATAAACTCCACTGTAACACTTCTGACAGTATGTTCCGAGTCTATAGTTTTGTCTATACTGAAAAGCGTGGTGACCTCTTCCATATTGCACAAGCCTGACAAATTCTTTGTGCACTTAGAATTAAAACACTGCAAAACCCCAAATTAAAATTTACAGGGCCTAGTAACATCCTATCAACTGAGCCATCAGTGTGCTTCATTATACATAACTGCATCATCTGTTTCAACTGCTCCATGAAGCCTGTCACAGCTGGCAACTGCAGCACGCAGCACAAATGTTTGGTACCTTCCCTGTCTCTATAAAAAAAGGCCAGACTAATTGTTCGCTGGGTGGAGCTCTTAAAAACATCTGTGCTGAACACACCAGCCAATAATGCTTCCTCCCGGTGACTGCCAACGTTTCCCGACTTTTCCACTACACACACCTGACTTGTAGGGTTTCCTGCTCTTGCCAGTGCTTGTAAAAATTGCCAAAAAAGAAACTTTCAACAAATTGGCAGCGTTCAGTTTAGAATGCCAGTGCCTACATAGGGCAGTCAGAGGCAGATTTCAGGATCTGTAGTTGTCTTGGGAGCATAGCCATCAGAGGAAGGGTGGGATACATGTGTGATAAATTATAAAGCACTAGAATTAGTGCAATATGGTCATCCCTGCTGAGCACCCAACTGTGTGCATGGAGGGAGAGTGGTGGAAAAGGTAGCTCATGTCTCATCTTAGCAGTGTCCCTTTTCTTTGCGTATAAAATGTGGGTCTCATGAATTTCAACAGAAAATTGATATAGCTAGTTCTGGGTTATTTAAAGTAAAGACATGTGGAAGAAGCCACATTGAAACAGGATGGCAGTATAAGCTGAAAAGTACGTTTTCTGTGCAAAATGCTCTGCTAGCGAAGTCAATAGGGTATAACGCTTTCCCCCTACTGCATAGTAGAATATGGGGTGTACAGCCCAAGGAAAAACCAACAGTCAATTTTATTTGGTAGTAGAACTAGATTAATGGGCATCCCATCCTGACACATATTTTTTAAAATTACATTTATATCCCACCTTTCTACCAAAGAGCTCAAGGTGGGATACACTGCCCCCCCCCCCCGCGCTTCATCCAAATATTATCCTCAGAACAACCCTGTGAAGTAGGTTACAGTGAGATACAGGCCCAAAGTAACCCAGTGAACCTCTTTGGTAAGTGGGAGTTTGAACCCAATTTATATCTCCCCCACACATGCATATACTGTATTGTCTCTCCCCTTAATTTCTAACCTAATCTGGCACTCCAAACAATATACCACTGTACCATAGAGCTAAGAATTCTTCTCCCAATTCTACTCAAGAACCTCCTAGGAGGTTGAATGGCCCTCTGTCATGGGTGCTTTAAGCTGAGATTCCTGCATTGCAGGGGTTTGGACTAAATGTCCTTCCAACTCTACAATTTTATTATTCTATGGGCAAGTGAGTCCATGGACAAGGCCAATCCCACCGGATGACCAGCACCCACTTGGCTGAAATTACCTCTCTTTTGTTGCACCACAAGTCTATTTTTTACTGGTAAATTTTTAAGCTTTCGACACTTCAGCACAAAAATTCACATTTTGCCACTATTTTGATTAACATGGTTGAATCAATAACCTCTGCTGTGCTATGAGTGTGCTGCTTTTTTCCTTTTCCCGTTTTAAAGTCCTTTTGCAACACTCTCCTTCACCTGCCTCCAAACTCCTGCCTACATGGAATGCAATTCTGATCTCTGACATGAGGAATGAATCTTTAGAATGCATATGCACTGCAACTGTTCTAGAAGCATTAATGCCTTGATTAAACAATCTGAGAGGGGATAATTCCTGACAGATTCTATAAGACACAGACAGGATGTTAACATTTTCAAGTGACTCATTCTGCTTCACTCTTAATGAAAAGAGGAAATAGCACACAAGTAAGCTAACACACAGTTAAAAGTTTTAATTTTGAGGTTTTAATGTCAGCGTTTTTTTCCAGTCAGACCAACAGGGGTTCATAATATTGTAGGTACCACTAAACCAGTATGTCTCCATGTGACAAGACTATCTAAGTCTTTATACAACAGTTGAAGTCTAATCATTTGCAGCCCTAACACTTCCAACAGGAATGTCAGCATTTCTATAATAAGACCCATATTTAAGGGTTTATAACTCAGCTGCAGAAATCTGCTCCAGGCCTATACATGCCATACAAAATCCCACTTAAGGAACAAATAATCCTTTTACTACTTGGCAAGGGAGTCAATTTTGGGCCACTTCCAAATTCAAAGTCATAAAAATGGGCATTGCAACGTGTGTATGCTGAATTCTAGAGTGATTCAAAAGGTCCTATACAACTTTATGCTGCTCATGCATCAAAATACATGTGTACACAGGAGTTCCAAAAGGCCCATGCAGCAAACATCAATCAAACATGCACAAAATAAGCGGTGTATGCAATTTTCATTTCTAGAGCCACAGGTGAGTCTTTGTTTTACCCAAGAGGCAAGCCGTAGTTATGACTACTTCCACAATATTTTTATTAGCAACAAAATAATTAATCTAACAAGACTCCTACTCAGACATATGTTAGACCAGATGTAGATGTAGACAAACTGTTGTCCTCCAGAAGCTGTGGACTACAAATCCCATCATCCTTGATCACTGACCATGCTGGCTGGGACTGACTGGAGTTGGATTCCAACAGTATCTGGAGGGCCACAGGTTCCCCACCCTGTGCTAGACAAACTCAAGAGTTTTACCACCTCTCACAGAATTTGAATATGAGCGAATACCTTGCAGAAGTATTCTGCATCAGTTGGACAACACTGCAGTGGAACATAAACTGCCTCCCCTTTTCCCTAGTTTTATATCAGACAAATAGAAAATAAGTAACAAAGTATAGGCACAGCATTATTTTAAAAAGTTATATTTTTAAACGACCTTATTTACATGTATCAGACAGAAACACCAGCAGCTAAAACTCCAGACCAAAGAAAACGTCCAACTACAATGGCATGACAGCGAAAGATAATATATTATTTGCTCATATTTTATATGTCCAATCTAGAAAACTATCACCATTATTGCATTTGTTGGAAAATGTCCTTGCAGTGTCAGTCCTATTAATATGAAGGGAAAAAAATCATTGTACCTCACCTTGCCTCACCTGACAGTTGTGTTGTGGGGTGCTGCAGGGTTCCATCTTGTCCTCAATCCTTTTAAACATCTATATGAAGCTACTGAGAACAATAATTAGGGAATGTGGACCGGAATTTGGAATTTGGACTGGTGCCGTCATGCGGACACACCCAGCTCTATTTTATCTGTTGTATCTGAGTCAAGTGTGGCTGTGCAAGTCCTGGATCAGTGCCTAGAAATAGTGGTGGGCTGGATGAGGGCCAACAAGCTGAATCCAGGTATGGAAATTCAGTAGCCCATAGGGGGAAGGTATGTAAACTGGTGGAGGGGGGGAGTGGTCCCCTGTTTCTGCAACTGCTCCATAGAGCACAGGCCTGGGAATAGCTGCCTGGATGCTAGATTATTGTGCGTAGGTTTCCAGAGCTGTAGAAGCAACTGTAAGTGTTAACTATCTGCCATGTGCATTCCTTTGGCTGGGAAACACCTCTGACACTTGCCTGGATCACCCACCCATTTGCTTGAGCCAGGGGCTTGCCTTGGCCTGTGGTGCTTGTGTGCAAGCAGGTGGGCAAGTGGGTTGGGGCAGTGATGATGGCAGAGGAAACATGGGAAGACCTGCTTGGGCCACTCACCTGGCTGCCAGCCTGTCTGCTTTGTTTGCTCCACCTGCTGTTGTCATGCTGCACTTTGCGTGGCCACCACGAACCAAGCATAACAACTTTACTCTTACAAAATTATTATATAGTAAGATTATTCCTGGATCCTTAGGACAAAACTGCAACACTGTCACAGCCTCATCCATCTTTACTTATTTTCCCAGCAAATCATTTGAGTTCTTTATAGACGACAAATTGCGTTGGATTAAAAATTAAACCCTTATTGGAATTTACATGCATACTAGGTCTAAAATCCTTACTGAAGCGTAAGTAATATTAATTCTGTAAAGAGGTGTTTATTTTTCTTATTTATCTGAAAGTAATGGCAGTTTCAGTTTCATTCATTGCTCACCCATGTAAAGACAATTATGGACTTCAAAGTGCTAATATATGTATGAAAGGCCACAATCATTCATGTATAGGTCCAAACTGCTGTGTTATAACTTACATCAAAAAGGCGTTAATGCTTTCAATATTTATCCTGCTGCAGGGAAGCATTCTAGAAGGCGGCAGTATTTTTATTTATTTATTTATTTATTGCTAATGGTTGTCTCACCATTAAAACGAAAATCTTAATGCATCTTATAATCAGAGGACAATTTGCAAATCATTAAGAGAAATGTAAAATTCCATTAAAATACAAATCAAGAGTCCCTCACTGGACTAATAATCTTTTTGATATTATTTTGCATCTCACTATTTCTGTTCCCAATATCCAGGCACCACAAATGATCAGTTCTTGAACATGCTATTTACCACAGCCTACTACTTTAACGAGAGACTGAGAAGTATAATCTGCTATTCAGAGCAGGTACTAATGAAGAATTCCATATATTCTAAAATTTAATTAAAACCCCAAAGATTTCAAATTAGATGCAATTTGAAATGCCTGGGGCAGAAATACATGCACTTGCGTGGCAAGGGTATCACGCTGAAAGTTGATACCGTAATTGGTCTTGATGTATTTTTGTGTTGCCAGGCTGAAGCGCAGAACTCATAACCATATAAAAATTCTCTGTAGATTACCTGCTCATTGAAAATGCCATCACTCAGGTAGTTCTCTACTAAATTACCATGCTACTAAAATGCACAAAGTGATTCGAAGAGAAGAGTGGCACAGCTGGTCGACGCTGCCAATGAGTTATGCATGCGCCGACACTGCCTTTTTTCTTAGTAAAATATGCTCAGCTGAATATTAAAATATAATTGGCATTCAACCTAAGTAGCTTAAACCATTTTGTTATCTTCTTTTAAACCGATTTGGCTCCTCCACATTTATTTTCAAGGATGCGATTCACAAACTAATGACACCAACACATTCAGCTAGATCTTTACTATTTTACATTTGTCATAAATAGGAACAGTTTCTACAGCCTTCTAGGGATGTTCTTTAACACTGGTTCCTCTTGAACATCAAAGACCCAATTCATGGGAAAAGGGGGTGGAGGAGAGACAGTATGCCATTTATGTTACTTCTTGCATATTTTATTCAGAAAAGAGGATGAGATGCAAATTTTCAGTGAAAAGTATCCTTTTGTAGCTCAGCAACTATTTTTGTTACAAATATATTGGCCACTTCTCATATATAGTGAAATGACCTATTTGCATGTGGGACAGGGGCATTCTGGGCCATGCTGAAACTTTATGTCAAAGAAACTTGAAGGCTGAATTAATCAGCATTGCACATTCCTGGTGTTATGTTACAAAGACTATAAATTATATTTTTTAAAAACAGTAGAATAATGAGCACATGATTACATAATAATTGCACGATTTTTGAATTGCTTATATTCGTAAACCATGTACTTGTAAAAAAAAAAGGTATCTGCACAAAAAGTATGGGGAAGGACAAATAATTAAGTGATGAGATTCAGCCTATTAACTGACTACTACTATGCATTAGCATTACTACAGAAGAAATAATTGTGGATAACAGAAAACATGTGTGTCCCTCTAGAGAAGCTTTGGGAGCAGTGATGTGGGTTGATGGAGGGAGAGTGACAATGCAAAAATCGCCTTACTTTTGCAGTCCACTGATGGAAGCCTCCACTGGATCAGACCACCTTCTATCACAGGAGGGATACTATTGGATATAAGCTATTAAAACTTTGAAGTCTCAAAGTGGTATGCTGCTAACAATCTCCTTTCCCTTTCTCCCCCACAACAAACACTCTGTGAGGTAAGTGAGGCTGAGAGACTTCAGAGAAGTGTGACTAGCCCAAGGTCACCCAGCAGCTGCATGTGGAGGAGCGGAGATGCAAACCCGGTTCACCAGATTACGAGTCTACTGCTCTTAACCACTACACCACATTGGCAACCCAAGTCTTAAGGGGCAAGCCAAACGGGCAGCCAGTTGGCAGGGCTTTACAGATGCAACCCCAGTAGGACTGGCTCAGTTTCTGATGGATCCAGGGCCACCTCGGCCACCTTCCATGCTGAAATACTGCATTTCATGACCTTCTGCCCACACATTTGGCAGGTGGAAGGGGAATTCTGTACCGGGGGAGAGACACTCCCTGGTTTCATCTCCTGCAGATAAATCTGATCTTGAAGAGCTCAATTTCTTCTAGAAAAGAATCAAAAGTTATCTCAATCTTTTAGAGGTTGGATTAATAGGATCTCCTCTCTCTCCGAGGTTTCCAAAGAAGCCAAGTCACAGCAGAAAGGAGGAGTAAGGGGACAAAACACTGCCACAACCCCATTTTGACATTTCCTGGATTCTGATCATCTCAGCCAAAGGTTGATCCAGATATTGGACATAAATCAGATGCAACCCTTGACGCAGAATGTGTCTACAGGAAAGAGATGAATTATCAGAAACAATAAATGCTTGTTATATAGGCCAGGGGAGCGGGTGGCACTGTGGTGTAAACCACTGAGCCTAGGGCTTGCCGATTAGAAGGTCGGCGGTTCGAATCCCTGCAACGGGGTGAGCTCCAGTTGTTCGGTCCCAGCTCTTGCCAACCTAACAGTTTGATAGCATGTCAAAGTGCAAGTAGATAAATAGGTACCGCTTCACCGAGAAGGTAAACAGCGTTTCCGTGCGCTGCTCTGGTTTAGCCAGAAGCGGCTTAGTCATGCTGGCCACATGACCCGCAAAAACTGTCTGCCGGCAAACGTCGGCTCCCTCGGCCAATAAAGCGAGATGAGCGCTGCAACCCCAGAGTCATCTGCAACTGGACTTAACTGTCAGGCGCCCTTTACCTTTACCTTATATAGGCCAGAGAACAGTACAAGCTGATTTGGGGTGTGGCACTTGAAACGGTCTGAAAAAACAGAGGCACGACAATCTGAAAGGAATATTTTGGCACATTGGTTATTGCCAACTTTTCTGAACAGCAGTTGCATCTGTTGTGCATTGTGTACTTTTCATTTCACAAAATTTATGCACTGCTTGACAGTTTGTTTGGTTTTTTTTAAAAAAAACCATCAAAGCAGTTTACAAAGATAAAAAAGGAAGTCAAGGAAAAATTAGACCTCACCCCCAAAGGTGCCTTTCTTCATTGTTTCCTGAGACGTACAGATACCAGAAAGTTTAAAACATACAAGAAGTTAAAATACTAAAATAGGTTAAAATTCACATCAACTTTCTAGGCATCTGGGTAGGCTTTTTTTTGGGGGGGGGGGAATGTGGTATTACCCAAAAGGTATTGAGAATAGATAGGTCAAGGACTAGATAGCTGCCACATCAGTGAACAGATATCACTGTTAGCCTCACAGCAAACAGGGAAGACATTCACATTTTGCCAGACATTTACTGTTTTTAATTATATTTCTGCTCCTGTGGGCTGTTGAGCCTATTTCTCTTAGTTGTTCTTCTACTGTTGTGATTTTATTATAAATGGTCCTATCCTTGAAAGCAAATAGTGGGACCTTCTTGCTGAAAAGGAAGGCAGATTTCTAAATAAATAAATAAAAACATTACCCCATATTTGTGCCACTCTTCTATTCTTCACCCCCAGATTAATTCTTGATGTTATCGCTGTACGGAGTAGTCTTGATATCTGTAATTACATGTCCCCTAGAACTTTGTCTTCTGTATATGACTTTCACCACAGGCATATTTAATTAATTTAATTTGCCTCAAATAAAAATCTATGCACCAAAATATCATTGCTTGCCTAAATACACACACATAAACACACAACATTTGGATTAATACAAATACATCTGATTTCTCCCACTATCTAGGGCAGTGTTCCGTATGTTTGTGTGCTATTAGTGCTGTAATAATTTTCACTTTCGCTGTAACTTCAATGTTTTGATTTTTCTAGGCTATAATTAGGTCCCATGTTGCATGGTCATTTCAATCTTGATACTTAGATCTGTTTCACAATTACCTTTGTCATGTTTTATAGAATTAAGAGGGTTAAAAGAAGTCACTTTAAAAAAAATCTTGATGATGTTAGATCTGGCTTGCTGCATTAATCTGCCTTATCTGCATTAATTTAATTTTCTTTATCTCTGTGGAAAGCTGCTTGGACTTCCCTACTTTCCTAACTCTGATGATCAAAGACTTCACAGAAATATTTTCAACAGTGTGCTGTATCAGTATAATGCACATTGGATAATCTTGCAAACACTGTGCCATTAAACAAACTCAGAAGGTTAGCTAAATGGAATTTAAGTTGTAAATATTTATCTATTACCTATGGGAAATCCCCCAAGACAAACATTGCAAATCTTTCAGGGCCTAAATACAGTTGCACCTAGATCCTAAAACACTTTGAAGCCCCACTGATTTCAATCGGCCTTAGTCTAATAAGTAACACTTGGACTTAAATCACCCAAATAATATTGTTACAGATTTGGGGGAACCAGAGTCTGAGGGTGCAAAGGTACCTGTAATTGTAAGAAGTTAGTGAATGTTAGAAATTACTGAATGCTAGAAACCACTAAATGCTTGGAGTCTTCCCCTGGGATGGAAATCGTTAAGCATGCCCAAGGTGTTGATAGCCAGTCAAAGGAAGATGCTTGGGTCTGTGAAACCGAGGTTGCCAGGGTAACGCGGATGTGATGTCACACAGGAAAAATGTTGTCTTTTTAAAAAACAGAGGTTTGGAGAAAGGGCGGGTGAGCAAACAGAATGGGAGGTGTTGTGTTTGGCAAGGTGTTCTGGGAGGAAGGAGGACAACAAAGGAGAAAACTTGATGTGGTGCTGGGTGGAGGAGGCTGCACTGAGAAACTGGGGCCATGACTGGCTGCTATTTTGGACCCCAACTTGCTGAAGCTATGATGGGGTCAACGAGAAACCCTCTTGTGGTGTACTGTATCCCACCTCCACCGAAGGCTTCCAGGTGTAAATATGTGTAAAATAAACTGTATTTCTCTGCTGTGCCTTGATTTTCCAATGGAAACACAACCCTGGGTGAGTGCCTAGAAACCCCCTGGTATCTTGCTACCACTGAGCAGAGACTTGGGGTGACGTGTAACAATGTTGTATCATATGACTGCTTAGCACCAATGGACAGCAGAAACACAATCCCAAAATAGGATATAGTATTAAGGTATATAAAGAGAAACATGGACATAGAAGAAAGCAGGTAATTCCAGTATATTGCAGGATGGAAGAACACTGTGGTAAAGCTTGGATACCCAGAAATGGATTAGTTAAAGAAAGGGTGGGGAGTCACAGAAAAGCACCTACAAGAGAAGGCCAACTTAGCTAAATGAGCAGGAGGGAACAAGTAGAAGGCAACATGGTGGTAGGACAATAAATAAGCTTCTGCATTCCTAAGAAATGATAAATTTTGATTTAAAAATATTTTGACGGCATCCTAAAAGCTTCACCTTATTGTGTGTTGTCTACCTGTGTAGCCCTACTTTGCTGGGCAATAGCTAATTCCAACATATTTACTAGTGTACTACTGTAGTTGAAGGACATGCAAACATAGTCTTTCCTGACACTAACTGTGTAGACACAAACAAGGTCAACGTTTTAAATGTGTTATCAGAGCCTACATTTTCCTAATATGCCTTTTTGACTTTATAAAGGTCAAAATTAAGTGCATGATCATTTCCCCAACAAGATACCGTTATAAAAAGGCGCATGGCATGCTTTTGACAGAGAAACAGTTCCCAAAAGAACATAAGGGTAGCAAAAACGAACAGTCAAAAAGTAGCAAAAATGCTGATCTTCCAGTAGCACTGTCATGGTACATCTAATTGATAGTGCTGGACCCCTCTGTTCCAGAAATAAATCTTTTAAATTATATTTGTGACTGTTTTTCCATGCTCTGTGTTGAAGAATTGCCTTTGCACAGTCTCTGCAATTAAATCATGGGTCAACATTAGCTCCTCTGTTTCCTCCTGCTCCTTCCTATTTCAAGGGTCTCCTTTACTCTTCACATTACAAATCACTGAGATGTACAGTAGTATCAGCTTCCTGCTATGTAAACTGTTCATGCTTGCCATGCAGTGACCTCTCTGTATTGATTCAAGACATCTGACAGTCTGCACTGGTCTCTTTAAATTCACGGGTGTCTTCTATCTCTTCTGCTCTTTTGATCAGTCCTTTTCTCCCTCCTTCACTTTTTGCACAGGTAGCTATGGAAAGCAATAAGACCTAGATTTCCACTGCCCCTGAAAAGCAGTTCACTGGGCGCTAAGCTTTAAAGAATCACATTTTCCCCCACGCCAGCTGTTTCTATCCCACTTAATTTGAGTACAGGAGTTCCTACTATGTCACAATCAATAAAATGGCATCCGAAGGTTTAAAACTTTCAAGCTTTACTAGGTAATATCTCAAGAAGATCAACCTTTTTAAAGGTTTAATTTAAAGCAGAGAGGAATGGTTTATATTGATTCTAATACTCTAAATGCTTTTCTTATTTTAGCAATTACCTTCCAATAATTATGTTTTGAGCACCAGAAATGTGTACCTGATTCAACAGCATGTGGTAATTATTACACTTTGCCTCGAACTATAAAATTAACTTTGGGAAGTACAGAACTTGAAGATAAACTCTGAAACAAAAGTTTGTGGTGAGTTTCAGATATAAGAAGCAAAAGGAACTGCAGCCCTACCACTCTTAGAATACTTACATGTATTATTTTAGAGTTTCAACAGCAAAAAATAAATCCAAAATCTAAAGAACACTTGATCCCTGGCATTCAGTTTTTGTGGGCAAATGCTCTTTCCCAACAGGATTATAGTAAAATAAAAAAAATTAAAATGTAGGGTCATTTTTGCCTGTCAGTGCAAAATTCAACTACTGAATTGGCTGATTTTGAGTTTTATTTTAATCCTAATAATGTTGTCCTGAAAGTAAAGCTATCTGGTAATAGTGTATAACAGCAATCAAGAATCCATTAATTTTCTTGCATATTATGTTGGAGGGTATGGTTCAGCAGCGGTGCCACCAGCAGGTGGTGCAGTGGTGGTGAGCATCCTACGAGTGGGGGTGGGGTGGCGGTGGGGCAGAGTAGGGTGGCACTTCTTGTTTTGCCCCAAGTGGTGAAATGGGACATACCACCCCTGATCTCAGGATTCACAGCTGTCAGTTCTGAGGGAAGGCAGGCAAGGACCCACAGCTCACTAACTTGTGGAGTAAGTGTGCAATTCCTCAGCTGGAGTAGGCTCAGGACAGGTGAGGGTTCCATGCCTTGTCAAACCCAGAAAATATAACAGGAAAGCCGTCCCGGCCAGGCCTGAGTACATATTAGCAAATTATATAGACCATTATTTTATAAATATTTCACCATGCTTTGTTTCAGTATGAATGCTATGCAATAGTGTTAATTCCCTTGGACTTTCTTTTTACCATATGAACACTTTAAAGTATCAAAATCATCTTTTGTTTGCTCAGAGATAGGCAATATTTATCTGTCAAGATATTGTTGATTATTATCCCTGACCACTGACAATGATGACTGGAACGGATGAGGGTTGGGGGTCCAATCATATCTGAAAGGCTGCAATGATTCCCACCCTTGCTTTAGTTGGAAGTTCACTATGGAACCTCAAGGTGCTTACTGATGTGATCTCAAATCTTCTGTTGGTTGGCTAACAGGTGATAGAGAAGAGCTAGAAGACCAGATGTTGCAAGAAGAAGAAGAAGAAGAAGAAGAAGAAGAAGGGAGAAGATCAATGTAACCATTGGCTGGTCAACACAATTTTGATACCTAGAAAGGTTCTAAAACATATAAATATGTCAGTTTGTACACATTTAGATCACAAAGAACCAGCATGGTTTACTTAAGAAGTGATTCCAGTTTGACATTATTTCCTTTTTTGAATAGAGTTACTAGTGTTAGCAGATCAGGGGAATGCTGCTGAAGTATTTTATCTCTATTTCAGTAAGACATGTGACAGCAAAAAAAAAAAGCTAATGCAGTTCTAGCTTGCATCTGTTCCGCTTTAGTCAAGCAGCCAGGAGTAGTGTGCCCATTTCTGGGCCCAGTGGATTAAGAAAGGTATCAGCAAAGTGACATGTGCCCAAATGAATGGTGAGGAGCCTGGAGATCAGGCCATATTAAGGAAGGTGAAGGCTGCTTGACAGTGGAGCAGACTGCCTTGGAAAACGGCTGACTCTCCTTCATTAGAAATTTGTAAGCAGAGATGGATGGCTACCTAACCAGGATACTGAAGAAGTGGACTTCCTGCACTGGCAGGGAGTCAAACTAGACAAGCTTTGAAGACCCTTTCCAACTCCAGGACATTGCTTTCCAAGGCATAATGATGAAATGTATACGTTTCCATTGTCCGTGTACTAGGATTTCATTAAAAGATTGTTCTCAAGTAAGTGGCTCAACACATATATACAGAAGAGTAAAAAAGAGTAAAAAAGGATTGGATACAATGGATAAATAAAAATCCTACTACTAGCTTACAGGTAGTCAGATTTAAACAGAAATGATATCGTAAGTTAAAAAAAAAATGCAGCTTGTCCTTGCTCATTTACTTCGGACTCAGCTGTCATTCTGAATTGCCTTTAGCCACTTCAACTAAGCATTTCACCTCCTGTTTAACTTTGAGATGGAGATGTGTCCGAGTAAAATATACATACAGGTGCTACCAGAAAGTGTCAAGATATCAAATCAAGGCAAATAATTCAGAATAGATGCTTGCAGTAAACAAATAAGCATACAGCCGTCAAGAAGAACACACCTGAACTCTTGCATGTGATTATAACAGCTTCTTAAATGCAGTACATAAAATAGAAAAGTAGTACAAACTTATGCTGCCACTGTTTAGTTCACTGGAGGGGGGAAATTAATGGCTGCTCTCTCTTCCTCATTAACCTGTTGGGTTGTAGGATCCACTTTTTCAGGGTGTGATCCCTTATTGCTGGGAAAATACACAAAAGTATTGGAACCACATGAGTATGGCAAATTTTACAGGTCTTTCATAACTGAGGTCCATATGATCAGGTGATGGAATTGCACAATGGGGGGAAGAGATATTGAAGGTGTGCAATGGTAGAGCAGCTGCAGGTGCCTTTACCTATGAGGAAGTAACTTTGCTGACTCGATTAAGTTTCTCACACGCAAGTACTTGGTCCTGTTCAGGGCTGCTGTTCACTCTGGGAGAAACACTTCTACTGAAAAGCAGGCCAGTGGTTAAGAAGCATGTACCTTTGACACACTGCCCAGTTCTGCAGGTATAGTTTACCAGCAGTACAGGTATGTGTGAAAATTCTCTACCCTTTAATTTCACACTAAATGTTTGCTGGTGGGATGGACACAAAGGATAAAGAGAAAGTGCAATGAAAAATAGCCATTAGCAGAGCCCTGTGTATGTGGACAATAGGCCTTGTGGACAACACAACTCTGGGGACTTAAATTAAGGCACAGCGAAGAAACATTTTCTCTAAATTAGAGGTTTATGCACCTTTTGCACTGTGACCTGACTGAACAACATAGCAAAGAAAAACGTAGGCTTCCAAAGGGTCTCATTCTGAGGTGACTGCTGCATGCTAGAGTAACAGTATTGCCTGAGGGCTGCTATTAGTCACAGGCAGAGAGAAGCCTTTTTTGGTACCCAATTTTCTTTTCATTTCTTTAACAAACCAGCTGGTTTGAAAATGTACTACTCTCATTTTACTGAGGAAGACAGCCTCAGGATATTTTCCAATGGCTAAGTCTGCAAATTCATTGATGGAAACACTGATTCCAAGATCAGTCCACTCATGGTTAAATTCAGTTTATAAGCTCATCCCTCAAAACTGATTTACAATTTCTCCTCAGATAATAAGTTATCTCTTCCTGTTTATACTTGGATTCTTTCTTTTCTAACTTCAGTCAAGGTCTTAATACTTGCAAAGTCCTCCCCATCTCCCATTCCTGTCTCTCTTTGATATTCAGAGTTTGGGACTGCAATTGGAAGAACATATGATCAGTAAGGAGATGTATTATTCCAGACAATTCTGGGTATCAGGCTAAACAAAATGTATTTTATGCAGAAATATGTGTTTAGAAAAAAAACCACATGCGCTACAACTATTTATCAGTGTTAGTCGTCAAAAATATTGGCTAGCATTTCAGTTTTACACTTTTTTCCGGCTATAAAAATGCACACCTGCTCTCAGTCTGAACTCTATTAACTGAGAAAAAAGAAGGAAAAGCACCCTCTTAGAATTCAACATGCTGAGAAAAACATTTCTGGTCTCAAAAAATGGGCTTGTGATGCAAAAGGTCACTACATTACAGTCTGTACTTTGTGTAAAGTAAACCTGTTCCATATTTGGCACAAGAGACTTACCTGCATAATAGTTCGCACCTGCTTAATGAAAATATTTGCCATATCTGATAAGAACGGTTGAGGGTTAAAAGTCCTAAATATTTTGTGTTAAATTTTATAAGGATCTGCTGAGTTGCAGGCATTAATTCATTTCCTTCCGATCTCTATTGGACTCTCTGCTCTCCAACAATGGCTATGCTAGTTTATATCGATCAAGAGTGTTAACGCCTTCATGCATGAATTAGTGTTAAGCATGTTGATTATGAGAGGCTGGTTACACCACACTTTCCCCACAGAATTGGCAATATACCTAGGAAGATTGTGTGTGCTGATTCCATGAGAAAGACCCATGCAACTGGCCACCCACTGCCCATGTGGTTAACCTACTGAGCCATAATTTCTCAGAATGTACAGTGGTACCTCAGGTTACATACGCTTCAGGTTACATACGCTTCAGGTTACACGCTCCGCTAACCCAGAAATATTACCTCGGGTTAAGAACTTTGCTTCAGGATGAGAACAGAAATCGTGTTCCGGCGGTGTGGCGGCAGCGGGAAGCCCCATTAGCTAAAGTGGTGCTTCAAGTTAATAACAGTTTCAGGTTAAGAACGGACCTCCGGAACGAATTAAGTACTTAACCCGAGGTACCACTGTAATTTTCAAAGAATCCCCCCCCCCCCCAATATTCTCCACCATTTTTCTGTAGGGGCTGCCATTCCCCACCAATGACACCAGGTCTGTGCAAACATTGTGGAGGATGCAAAATGGTGGCCTGGCTTCCACACAGTTGCAATGATTGCAAACCAAACCACCACCACAACAACCTGAGGTCCTGCCACTGCTAATGGTGAATCCCACCCTGGAGAAACTGGGAAGAATTTATCCTCCCCCTGGAAAAAATTGTGAAGTAAGTCTTCCAAATCTCTCTGGCCACAAGTAGGATGAAATAATTCAAGAGGCCATTTGCACGTGGCTCTAATCTAAAATTTTCGGATCAGCATAGAATCTACTTACAGACAAGAAACTTTCATACAGCTAGACATGCCGCATATGACAATACAAAATATACAGACCGTTCTCCAGCAGCGGGTGGTGAAAAGGAGGCACCGGAAGCTTCTCTATCATCCAGGGTTCACAGAAATAGGCCTGAAACCAAGCCACACACTGTTTCAGCGGCTCCGCTGTTTCCTCTGAGGCTTCACATACTTCACAAGACACAGCGGCATCCGCAGGGCTAGAAGAATGATAACATTGGTTTAATAATTAGTGTCACGGTCTAACTGCAAAGTTTTGTTTTTTTTACAAACAAAAGAGTAAGATGCCAACTCACACAGAATGAATTTCCCCAGCCCAAATATAAGAGCAGTAGAAAACACACACGCACCCCTACGTCTGAAGAACTGAGGATCAAATTAGAAAAGGGGAAAACAATAAAGTAGCTCAGTTTCTGTTTAAGAAGGAAAGGTCCAGGTAATGTTTACTTATGTTTTGTATTATTCAAGTCCAACAGAACAGAAATATCTTCTTTTAACTTTCTACATCCCCAAGAAAAGTGATTTCAAACCCAAGAAAAAAAGAATTTCCTGTTCTTAACTATGCAGAGGTGAGCAAAACACTGAAAACACTGAACAGCAACAGTAAAAGTGTCAAGTGTTACTATTGTTGAGCAATGCTTATAAACTAGAAAGCAAAATAAACCCTCTGTGTACTTTAGTGAAACATACATATAGGTGGTGAGAGGGACAAAACTAGAAGCTAATTTTTGCATTTGCACTTCCAGTATGACTGCAATTAATCAAATATGCCACAGAGACTTCTATACAAGAAATGCAAGCCCAATGCTTGTGGTCCCTTCCAACTCTACAATTTGATGATTCTGTGATTGCCAACTTGCAAATAGTTCTCATTTACTGGGAGCCATCTATTGTTTTGTATTGTTACGTTCCTTATTTAGGATATGCAGTGCTTTTTTGGGGGGGGGGGTGTACTCAAGGGTATTCAGTACCGGCACCTTTTTTGTTTGGTTTGGTTTGGTTTGGTTAAAAAGTGTGGAACTTACTGTAACAACTACATGGTGAATACTAGCAACTATTTTTCTAGAAAAAAGCACTGAGGATATGAAATCTTAAGAATTGCTTGCTTCGTTTCCCAGGAGGATATAGGTGGTATTCAACTGAAGCTTACTCAGAACCTACTGAAATCAATGGACCTAACCTAATTATGTTCATTTTCAATGAGTTTAGTCCAGGCTTCCTCAACCTCAGCCCTCTAGATGTTTTGAGACTACAATTCCCATCATCCCTGACCACTGGTCCTGCTAGCTAGGGATCATGAGAGTTGTAGGCCAAAAACATCTGGAGGGCCAAGGTTGAGGAAGCCTGGTTTAGTTTGAGTAAAACTTAGCTGTCCTATAATCTCACCCCACAAAGAAAGAGCCCTAACAAACCTTTATTAACATCCAGGCTGTTTTTCTGGGAATTTATTGGCCTGCATAATTCTTATAGCAGAAACATTTTGTTTTAAATTCCTATTTTAAATTTATCTTAGCCCCTGATATGACCACACAAACCTCTGTTGTAGCATCCCATTGCAATGGTTTCTTCGGATTGATTGCTTATTCATGTTTGAATTACTTACACAGTAAATCAAAAGCATTTATGCTATATTCAGATATTCTAGATTAAAATTAATTTCCCCCTCCTATTTTAGAAAAGGTCCCATACTACTGATAGTCCTTCTCCCACTCCTAGATTTATTAAAATAACTAAAATAACTATGGAAACACAGGTTTCATAACAACAATATGGATGAATGTGGAGGCTTCAAATATCGGAGTCCATAAATTTATATCATTATCAAGCAACTGCACAAGGTTACTAAAAAATTCTTGGGACTTTCCCAGGTGAGCAGAAGATCCAAATAATGACTCATTGTCTCATTTGGAAATAGGAAAGCTTGCTGCTTGCCTCTTTACTATTGAGCACACAGGACCTTAGCTGAATAGGGAAAGGTAATCTTCACATGTCAATCACCTCAACTGCTACTACAGCAGAATATGCAAAGAGAAAACTTTCAGCAGGTACATTTTTAGAACAATTTCTATCAGCATGGGCAAGGAAGAAACTCCATCTTGGTTCCCAGAAAACTGTAACAGCATCCTCCCCTGTAAGTAAAGCAGTAAATACTAGCTCAGTTGTTAGCCAGCCAGTTCCCTATTTTTTTTGGAAGGTCCTACCAGTTTGCACACACAGAAGTAAATATGTACATGCATTCAAGTGTATTCGTGTTATGTCACAACTGTTTCCTCTGCTTCTTATTGCTCCCTTTCACTGGTAAGCAGTTTGCAGCTGAGTATTGACAACAGACAAACTGTCTCTGCAGTGCCAATCCTCTTTTCGTCTGCTAAGGTTACACTGAAATTAGTATTTGTGCATGTGTAGGTTGTTGCTTTCACTGGTTTTTTTTTGAACAGACAGGTGTTTTCTAAACTTTTCTAAAATGGCGACTTGTTTTTGCTGCAATGCACCAACATCACTGGTCCTCTATAAATGAGTATAATTTAGCATTTCTCTATGTTGGCCTCTTTCTGAATCAAACTCCTCAATTAAACTCTTTGGCATGTAAACACACAGAATCTTCACACACAGCTGCGTGTACGAGACCTGCTGCTGGTGAACTAATCCAACAATAACAACCAGAACTACAACAGGACATCTCACGTTCCCATACAACCAACCAGGTGGCTTATCTTGTGGAAAGCAGAATCTACGAACAACCAGAGAGGTCCAGTAAAGAAGAATGGAGTGGTAGGGAAAACTGGTTTTGGAGTTTTTTAAACAGAGGTTGTATGGCTATCTGTCAGGGATGCTTTACTTATGATTCCTGCATTGCATGTGGTTGAACTAGATATCCCCTGGGGTCTCTTCCAACTCTATGGTACTGACAGCATCTTGAATGGCAAGGGTAGCCTTCAGCTTCAAGCACACATAGAGAGTGAGGTAGACTACAGTCACTAATTCAGGGTCAGGAAAATGGAGGGAAACAAGGCGTGCAGGGACACAGGCTGCTATAGCAAATGTGACTCCTGATCTTGTAAAATTATCCCCTTATACTTTGCACATTTCATATTTCTGTTCAGTTATCAGATGCCTAGCCTGTGGAACGCATTTTATACATTAAATGTAAGTTTAAATAAATAGAAACACGTTACATTTCTCGCATGAGTTTTAATAATACTTATTTATCATCAGTGTTTTCATACTGCCCTTCAATCACATTCCCAGGGTGGTTTATGAAAAGAGTAATACAATTAAAATGTAAATACAAAAATAAGTATTTTTAACACTTTAAAACGTGACATTAAAATATCCTTCACAACATCTTTTAAATGTTCCTTATAATATATGATGGAGTAAAATATACATAAAACACATATTATTAACATTCCATGTGGAAATAAATAAAAAGTTGTTACATCAACACCTTAATGTCATTTAAATAGTCTTCCTTTGATAGATGAAGGCAAAACTACCCCCAAAATTGCAGATGAATTGTCTAGTCCCTAATGATTCCAAAACAATTACAGGATGCAGAGCAATCTAGTTAAATTTTATTCAAAAGCTTACTACACTTGTGTTTTCTCTTATTTTTCTATCAATGAAACCCAGGAGGCTTAAGCACAATTCATTATGTATGAGACCCAACTTACAGTGCTTGACTGTTGATTAATAGGAAAGTTTGCAGTATGTACATTTGCAACATTAGATGCATACAATATGCTAACTTATTCTTCCACTGAAGCTAATTATTTACAAAAATGACTACTTGAGACTACAATTTATTAAATGCATGCATCCAGTCTCAATTTGGCCCCAAAAGACAGTCTGGAATGAAGATCTTTTACTTGATGTGACAACTTCTGGAAAGAGTGTTATTAATATTGTAAATGTGGCAAATAAAGAGTTCAGATAGCCTTATGTCTATTTTGTGTTTGTTTTTCACAGCTAAATCAATGAATAAAAACAGCTTTTCAAGAAGTTTAATACCCATATGAGAGACAAATTCTTTCTGCCCAAGTTTAAATTAACCATATAAATAATATGTCCATATATTAGTAATAATGATTTTTAAAAATAGCTTGACAACTGAAATACATGGGAGCGGGTATACTCAATCTTTCAATTATACTTATTCATTTTTACTGACTCTTCTTAATTTGTTAGAACAACATTTATTTTGAAGATATGCTTAAGAATCTCTAAAAAGGCCTTCACTGTAAACCTGCTTATAGTTTGGCAGCTTAATACTCAATTAATTTCAGGTGAATTTTAGGTGTCTAGCAATTCACAAGACTGGACCCTGGTAAAGGATTTGCTTATGCACTTCAGAATAAAACTGTACAGAGAAGCAGCATGAAAATTTATTGATGTTTAAGATTGATCAAGCAACATTTGGAAAGTTGTACAGTGGTACCTCGGGTTACATACGCTTCAGGTTACAGACTCCGCTAACCCAGAAATAGTACCTTGGGTTAAGAACTTTGCTTCAGGATGAGAACAGAAATCGTGCTCCGGCAGTGCGGTGGAAGCCCCATTAGCTAAAGTGGTGCTTCAGGTTAAGAACAGTTTCAGGTTAAGAACGGACCTCCGGAACGAATTAAGTACTTAACCCGAGGTACCACTGTACTTGTCCATCAAATTCTCACCAACACCCAATATTCCTGATGAGACACATGGTTCATGATTTCAAATAATACCTTTTTAGGCTTTTTGAAAAACCTGGACCCACTAGCATTATAAGGGTGCTCTGCTATAATATGGAATGAGACTGGAAGGACATAATATATTATTTTTTAAAAATATATATAGGAGTGGTTCTCAACCATCTCACCTAAGATGACTTCAGTGGTTAGGATGAAACATGTGACATAAACATAGATGCAAACACTACCACAAAATGCACACAGCATTCCTATTTGTGTAGCCTTCCTGTTGCCACTTGTGGTATCCAGAATGTGGTTTTCTCCATATCCTGTGTGGTTGTTACATGCCACTACATACAGTGGTACCTCGGGTTAAGAACTTAATTCGTTCCGGAGGTCCATTCTTAACCCGAAACTGTTCTTAACATGAGGTACCATTTTAGCTAATGGGGTACTGTTGCCGCCGCCGCCACCACCAGAGCACGATTTCTGTTCTCATCCTGAAGCACAGTTCTTAACCCGAGGTACTATTTCTGGGTTAGCGGAGTCTGTAACCTGAAGCGTCTGTAACCCGAGTTACCACTGTACTCTTTAAAGGTGAGAGTAGAAAATGTTTCGTATCCTCAAATGCCAAGATAAGGAGTAAGGGTAGAATCAATATTAAAGCCATGAAGACTCGACTGATAGCATGGAAGGTCACTAAACACTATCATTTGCTTTGTGCCATTAGTATATAAAAAATAAGATGCCACCTGGGGCAAATCTGTATTGCATCTCCTCCTCGATGCAAAAAAGGATCTATTTCGCAATGACAAACTTGAACTCTCCAGGTCCACCGACATGGAGTTGAGGTTCTCGCGTATTAGGTGGTCCGATGAGCTGGATGAGGAAATATCTAGGAGGTTAGTCTCAGATAAATTCCTCATTAAGAGACAATCTCTTAAACTCCTCATGCCCTGAAATTAGAATAAACCTGTTTCAGGATTTGATTTTACTTCTTCAACCGTGTTTGACCCCCAAAAAGGCAATTTGGCGGTCATTATACCCCAACAAATCTAAACCCTGGTTTGATCAGGAATGCCTTGCTATGAAGCTCTCTTTGATGGGAAAATACAGGAACTATAGGTCTGCCAATCAGTATTGGGAAGTCACAAAAGAACTAAATTTTAGTCCTTTTGTGACTTCCCAATACAGATTTGCCCCGTAGACACCCTCATAACAAGGAACCCCAATATCTTAAAATCAAAGCCATCCTTTTTGTGAATAGCATAACTCAGACTTGCATGTACAGTAACTATATATTTTACACACACACACACAAATCAACATAAAACAAATGCACAGTCTTGATAGTTTTAGCCCTTAGAAAAGTTCTAGAATAATGTGTCCTTACAGAATGGTATAATGCTTCCATAATGGTGCCAAGGTCAGGTTTATCAGAGGCAATTAACTATGTGAGTAATTGCTTCAGGGAAACTTTAATATGCACACCTGACTTCAGTCATTTATTTCCTTAGATCCTCCATCTCAGGCCATACCCTTCAGGTGCAGGTTTCCCCCTCAGTATCAAACAATCACCATGTGGTGAAGCATTACCTCCTTTGCTTAGGCTGTCACCAAAATCCGGGGCCTATTTATAGGGAAAGCTGTTTTAGTCCACACAGCATTAATTGGCATTCATTCTCCACATGGTGAAACTGCATCATATTTAACTATGAAAATAATACAATCTGGCATTTCCTAATATTTTGATGCACTTCTCTTAGTGTGGTGGAATCACAGCAACTCCCATAGGAAATACTGTGAAATGGGCTGAATGTTACTAGTGATTTCTAAAACTGAACTCATCCCTTGCCCCTTATCTCACAAACATCATCTAGTGTTGGCTGTAGATAGAGACAAGATTACAAAATGGATGCACCATTGGTTCTATCCATTATGACAATACTTAGGACTAAGGACTTATCTACGTATATGGTCAATGGTTCTTCTTCTCTCGTTTTAAATTGCATACGACGTGTACAACTCACTACAAGTCCTATAACCAAAATGAAGCAGCTCTGGAAGCACGAAAAACAACAGCTTACAACTGGATTTTGAGAAAGAATTTCACATATTCCAATAAAATGTCAAATATTAAAATACAGCTGTCTCAAATGGCTTATTTCTCAACAAAGCATGGGCTCCTACTTGACATTCTGAATTAAGACTATCAGAAAGTTAATTCTTCATATACAATATGAATATCAAAATAATCTACACAAAGTCAACCCTACATTTCCATTTATCCTATACAGTATATTAACTTCTCTTGAAAAGAAATCACCCTGCAGACTTCATAGAATTACATAGTTCAAGACACCATGCTCCACTTTATAATATATTGTATGTATACATATCTCACCACTGTTTGTTTCAGAGTCTGGGTGTGAGATGTACTTAGACGGAATATTTTTCAATGTTCAGGATGATTTGATGAACCATGAATGGCCTGGGTTGAAATGAATTTTGATTATGTTAATATATCAGTTTTCCTATACAAGGCAAGGTCTAAGAAATGTTCTAAACAAAGTAGCTTGGCAGTTGTATACTTACACTGCGTTGCATAAGAGGGAAAGCATAAAGAGGAACAGTACTCCATGTATACTTAAAAGAGTTTGAGATTTTGTGTGCGATCCCATCATCTGGCTGGTGATTTTCTTCTTCTTAGGGAGATGCTTAGTATCATCAGACCATTGTTCCATCTAGATCAGTAATGTCTATGCGCACTGGCAGCAGCTCTTCAGGGATTGAGAAGAAGACATTTCTTACCTGGAGATGCTGGGGAACGAAAGTGGGTCTTTCTGAACAAGAAGCACCTGCTCAACCACTGAAAGGTAGCCCTTGCCCTACTGATACATGTCAATGATCACCAAGTTTGTAATTTACTGTTACGACAAGCTCCCTGCTGTAAAAGTGGGATATAAAAGTAACATACACATATTTTTAAATTTCTATAATATACAGTATATATGATTTATACATAAATTCTAGACTTAATGTTTAATTTTTAAACTTGGATCCTCTTCTTCCATGAAGAGATAAAAGAGACTTAGACACAATCCTAGGGCAGGCTCCTGTTCAGCTAAAGGTCGGGGCTAGACCCATAGGGACGCAGGTGGCGCTGTTGTCTAAACCACTGAGCCTAGGGCTTGCCTATCAGGTCGGTGGTTCGAATCCCCACAATGGGGTGAGCTCCCGTTGCTTGGTCCCAGCTCCTGCCAACCTAGCAGTTCGATAGCACGTCAAAGTGCAAGTAGATAAATAGGTACCGCTTCACCAGGAAGGTAAACGGCATTTCCGTGCGCCAGTTTAGTCATGCTGGCCACATGATGTGGAAAAACTGTCTGCGGACAAACGTTGTCTCCCTCGGCCAGTAAAGCGAGATGAGTGCCGCAACCCCAGAGTCGTTCGCGACTGGACTTAACTGTCAGGGGTCCTTTACCTTTTTCGACCCATAAGCCCCAGTGACAGAACTGTGTTACATGACATCAGATGAGTACTGGGGACTAGACCAATGCTTTTGAATGCTTAGGAGTGTTCAATTCATGCACGAACATCACATCTCAGTCCTTCTTATACATCACTTTGAACTCTCAGTTCTATCTTTGGCAATTTATCTAAGATAGCTCATTTGCAAATGCTTCAAATCAATGTACAGTGAGCACTCAAGGGTAAACTGGACCTATTTCAATGCACTGCAGTAATGGTCCAGAACAACTGTTGTGTTGTTTTTTAAGAAACCAGAGCAAAAGAAACCACACAATTCTAAAAAAGGTGCAATTTTATGGTCCAAATCCTACAAAACCGATCAATTTATGTCCGGTATCAGAACATCTCAAAAGATGCAAGTACAGCACTATTAAAATGTTTCCCCCCCCCCACTGTTCAATATAATAACAACTTTTAAAAAACGCACTATGATAACAGACTGCCTTCCACTAGGCTTAGGTGAATCTGTGATGCAGTTCCATTAGCTTGCATATAACATTAATAAATAACATTGCCACTTAAATGCCTTTCTTGTAAATTGGTTTGTTCTGTTCTGTATAAATAATATAAATGTCTCTGTTACCAGTGTCAGATTCCCACCCCCTTCCCTTTACCTATGCATAGCATGCAACATGAGCCAATGTAGCAGTTTAATCTAAGAAGCAGTTTATAGAACACCTACAATAATATATACTAAGTGGCTTGCATTTCAGTATCTGACATATAAAAATAAACTCAAGGATCAAACAGCCACCTATTGCAACTCAGTTTGAAAGCAACAACCCAGTATTAAATTCTAATTCAAACTTCTGGAATTGTGGTTTTTGACAAAGACATAGAGATTTAAAGATCTCAACACATCTCCCACAGCCAGTGGCTACGGGCTTGTGTTTCTCAGAAGGCAAGGTTCCCTGCTGTACGGAGGAGGGGATTTCAGTAGCAAGCTAGGATATGGTATGACTGCACAGGGCATGCTGGACATGCTCAAACTCTTTTGCCTGCCAAAAACAGCTCATTGAATTCCAGCCACCTGCTGCACACTTTTAAGCCTGCCTTTATATTCTTCATACTGTTATGAGTTTGTGGGTGCCAGACCCCTCTAATCCCTGAATCCAGCAAGTGTTAAAATTTAATCAAGCCAGGCTAGCTTCCTGATGAGGTAATGGCCTGGGTGAAGGGATATTAAGAGAATGAAGAAAAGGGGGGTCTGTGTGAGATGGCAAATACTGGGGCTCCTCCTTCAACTCACGGATAATGAGAAGGACAAAAGCCAGAGTTTGGAGTAGAGTTTGGGGGCTGTGATGTAAAACTAGAGGTCAAGCAGCAAGTTGGAGGGAGGGTCAGAGAACAATGTTTGATTTCTGTTTGAATCCAAGACTGCGGTTATGGGAGAAACAAGACCCTTTGGGGCTGTTAATGCTGTTAACCCCTCCATCGTAGGCTCAGGTTGTATATATGTGTAAATAAGCCATATATCCTAAAGACACTGCAGTCTCCACTGTGCCTCATTCCAAAATGAAAAACGGACCCCGGGTAAGTCCCTGTAATGTCAGCCTGCTCAGAGATTGGGGTGGTATGTAACCATATTCTTAAGGACCAAACTATTTCTTTAAAAAAAAGATAACTAAGGCATGGGCATAGCTGTCAACGTTTCCCTTTTTAAAAGGGAAATTTCCTTATTCCGAATAGGATTCCTCGCAAGAAAAGGGAAAAGTTGACAGCTATGGGCATGGGTGCTATAAAAGTCCACATGCAGACAGCTAATTTAAAGACAGATAGATAGACGGACAGATAGACAGACAGACAGACAGACAGATGATAGTTTAGAAAGAAATAACCTAGAATTCATATTAACCTGTTAAGTTTACATTAAGTGGATCCAAGTGATTCTTTAAAGTGCTTAAACAAAGGCATCATGTTCACTACAGCTTTAGCTTCTGTATAGTTCAAATAAAATAATTATAAAAAGTATAGGCCAATATACTTAGCCGTATCCCATCAAATCACCACCACAGTAAATATGAACCTTTGGTCAATTATTAGATTTTTCTTTAGCATGAATCTTCTGATTCGTGGCTGGTGTTAGCTATCCACCACATAACCAATTCTTATTACAAAAGAACAACAGCCTACAAAACATCAAACACAACCTTCAATGAATTAGTGCTAGGAAGAAGTCCAATGCATGATGTTTGTTTGCCTGCTGAAATTCCAGGACTGATGACTTGTTTTGAAAAACTGGTACTGAAAATAAATAAATAAAAATCATGCAAAAACTATTCATGGATTTAGTTCCTTTCAGCTTACCTTGCTCAATGTGCCTGAACAGAATATTGTCTGCCAATTAGTTTATGCAATTCAGAAAAATCTAACCCAGACTGCCAAGAAACAAACCAGAACCTCTAGAGTGCAGCTGGATCTGCAACCTACCTCCTTATCTTGTTAAGCCTGTAAGACAGCCTCTCTCTGCCATTTTCAATTAGATATACTTTATGAAAACTATGCCAATAAGATACTAATTGGAGAAGTGAGAAGCTATTTGTGTGTGAAGACAGTGTAGCTCAAATATACAGTACAATCTGGTACAACAGACAAAACGCATACAAATATAGGCACAGACACGCTGTAAGAATTGCTGTTATGCCTCTCACCAAAGTAGATGAGGAACAGGAATCAGAACAATATGTTTTGTGCATATATAATAAAAGGAAGCTGGAAAAGAGTATACCCAAGCATATACCTAATGTAACATCCTATACATCAGAGATTATCGGACATTCTGTATATTGATCCTAACTCTTTGCCTATAGTTCAGTGGCAGGCAATTACATTTCTCTTCAGTCATGCAATCAATTCAAAGCTGGTTAGGTTACGAGTATTGCATTGGTGAATTTTGGGAATTCACTCTATTCTTACTTGCGTGGGCATTCTTTTACGTAGTGGCTTGATTGTTCGTCACCTGTAAAACAGGCCTGGGGATTCTGATTAAGACCTTTCTTTGTCAATTGCCCATCCTTCCCAAGACCTACTACTTTATTTGCTCAACAGAGATGCCATAGCTGTGTGACTTTCAGAATACTGGACTGAGAAGGTGCAAAACGCACATTGCCCTTCCTCACCCAGTCCACCTTTTCCGGTTCCTGTCTATCTGTCTCACTTCCTAAACTGAGAATCTGCCTCCTCCATTGGAAAGGGTCAACAGCTTCAGCATCCACCAATACATTTCCCAATTAATATAATATCATAGGTTTTATTTATGTTTACAAACTAAAAATAGCATAATTAGGTTTAAACGATTCCAAAGACTATCATAAACAGGATTACAAACAAGAACAAGCTGTTAATGTTTTGCTCCTCTAGCTTCTATCCAGTGTCTTATCTTAGCTGATGATTGGCCTTGTAAAACTGATTTATATAACACTGGTTTATAACAATAAGTGAATGTGTCCACCTCCTCTGGCAGAGCTGAGAACAAATAAATGCTGTTTTTTGCTATGTCCGAACTCAGCAAACTGTGGTTAGTCGTAATGATGATTTGGTGAAACATGCTAATTGCAATAGTTAAGGTGAAGTACGGCTTAAGGTTTGGAGATAAAGGTAAACTGCCGTTTCTTGAAAAAGAAAGCAGATGATTC
>NC_138032.1:59093709-59101209 GCF_964106645.2 Podarcis pityusensis | reverse complement strand
TGCAAATTTCAAAAACATCTTCCCTGCAAGGCAGAACTGAGGTGCCTAGAAGCTTTAGCACACCCAGACAACAAAGAAAATATAATGGCAGCCAAGCTGGAAATGGCTAGCACATGGGAAACCACAGCACTTCGATATAATTCTGCAATGGTAGCTTTGAATCAAAACACAAAGGATAACATGCCATGTCCATCACTGGTAAGAGCAGAAATGTTTGCTCACCTTTGTAGTCAAACCAAAACTTGTGGTTTCCAGGATCCTGCCCATCTCTTTATGCCTGGCCTCACACTGACAAATCCATGGACAGAGGACTGCAGTGAGGTGGGGAGACCTTGCAGCCCAAGTAATACGTGTGGCCCTCAGCCTAATTTTGTATGTCCTGAGGGAACCTGGAGGAAGTAGAGGAGGGCAGGGGGTTAGGAAATGAGGGGAAAGCCAAAAAGGATGGATTGGAGAAGAAAAAGGAGGAAAAGAAGCCCTCTGCACATGAACAGACTCTTGCTTCAATTTAGCAACTCAATTCAAAATTGTTGCTTGTGCGTTTACAAGAAGAAAAGTAATTGTCTTTTTTTTAAAAAAAAAAAAACCTCCCATGCCACATTTGCTTTTCTGTACAGAAAACACTGGGTAATCTTATAGGCCCTGCCAACAGCTAAAATATATAAAAGTGAAACCAGGATTTCACCTATTTTGTGTTTCTAAGTCAAATTTTCCCCTCCCCTCTTCTCACACAGTCTTTTTTGTGGTTTAACAGTCTTCCAAATCACCTTGGATGGCAGCTCTATGCTACACTTGTTGAACCAGACTTTTCAGAGTTGTTATATACTCATTCATTGTTAAATAAATAATGCTATTGGCTGTGGAACTAATCTGCAGTATGTGTTACTTTTAGTTCTTTTACCATGAATGAGTGTGATCGTTTGTGATCTCCAGGGACTTTAGCCAAGAATCTAACTCCATAATGCTGCCAATATATGGCAAGATCTGTTCTATCTCCTAGCAAATGCATTTAGAAAAGAAAGCAGGCACTGGAGACCCAGTTGCCAGAGTATTTTCTGAAACAAAAATGAAGCCGAAGAATTTTTTTCCCCTTTGTGGTAACCACACATACACATGAGTATTTAAAAGCATTAATGAAGAATATACCGCAGAACAAGCTAACATTTAATACTGAAGAACCCTAGCTACACATGGCAAGAATCTGGGAAACCTTTAAAACCACAATGTTAAAATTATCTACAGAGGATGTTTCCCACACAAAGCACAACATAACTGAAAACATTTTTACTGTGCAAGTCGGGCTAAATGAATCTCTATAATGTTTGAAAATAGGAATGGGAACAAAATGGGTTACTTGGGCTAACAACACATGAAATATGGAATTAATTTTATTTCAGATCAATAAAATGTTGCCAGCTAGCTCAGTATGTATACATGAAAGGCTTGGGGGACCCAAGCTTGTCAATGAGAGTTTCCTGAATGCATCATGCAACAGTGCAAAAAACGAAAGCTGGCCTTTAAGTGTGGTGTGGTTGGGGATGTTGCCTCCAACTGGCCAAAGCAGGATTCCCAATAGGATTGTGTCTGCTAACATGGAAATATTTCTATTTCAGATAGGTTTTTTGACTGGACAACAAACAACACATAATTCTGAAGGGCAGCACCTTTGAAAAATTGAACAAAAACTACTTTTGGTCCAGCATCTTCCTGCCCCAATATTTGGCAGAACAGCAAACCCAGTGCTGAAGTCGGATTATCTATTAATCTCAGTGGTAAATTTTGTTTCCCCCCACAAGCGTCCATTCTTATCAATATTAAAAGAGGAAGCTAATAGGGAACAGGAGAAGGTGTAAGATTTGATCTCTTGCTTTCATTCGGTAGTACCACATCACAGCTGGAAGCTAGTAGAAAGTACCCAATGAGGCTTAGGGCAGAAAAATAATTCCAACACATATGGAGGTATTGTAGAAAATGGCAGCCATGTGTCTAGTTCTTCTCTCTTTCCTAATACCAACTAATAAGACCAATCACATGGGCTCCCCTGCCCTGCAAGCAACCCCTTATTAATATATCATGCCACACAGTAACGTTCACTAGATTTTGCTTTTTAAAAAAGCCCAGAAACCTAGAAAGCTATTTTATACAGAGAAAGACCCATTGGTCCATCACTGAGCTAGAACCCATAAAATGTTGCAATCATTTTCGAAGTTAACTCTTTATACTGAAACTTCTAGTTCTGCCCTTAAGATTCTACACTGATATAATCTCATAGACCGCATCCAGTTTTCAAGTCATTGCAAAATGGACAGAGGAACCAGAGATGTCTGTATTGTCACTGTGATAACATGCATGCCAAAACATCTCCTTGGCTGCTAACTGGAACTGGGCCTTGTGAGCACAGTCCACCAACGCTTAATCAGCTGTGTTGGCTTCTGGTTTGCTTCTAGGCATGATTTGAGGTGCTAGTGCTTACTTTCAAAGGCCTACATGGCTTGGGACCAGGGTATCCACAAAAGGATGTAAATTCTGATGTAAATAAGTTTTAGGCTCTGTCTATCAGTGGTGGCTGGTTGGTTTTAGGTTGTGAGGGTTTTTTAAGAAGCTCTTACCTGTTAAATGTTCTCTGGGTTGGCAATTGTTCCTAGTTTTGCAAGCTGGTTTTGGATGTTAATGCTGGGTCTGATTATATTATGGGTAAGTTTATAATCTTGTTTTATATGTAACCAATTGTATGTCATCTAGAGAATTTGTTATGAGGGGACTACTAAATATAAATAAATAACATTTGTACATTGCACACCCTCACATATTCAGTATGCAGTGACTGACATTATAATGGGAAATAGCAGAATGGGCAAAGGTTTTTTGAAAATACTGGTGTAGGTGGGATAGGCTTTAGGTATCTCAAGCAGACACACAATTGCTCTCCCACACAATTGTCAACGCCATATACAGGGTGAGTCTTTTAAAAGAGGCCCTGTGGAACATGTGTACTCTGTATCAATGGGGCCTCTTTTAAAGGACTCACCTTGTAGAAGAGCTCCCTTGCTCAGAGTGGATCTGCACACCTTTCTACCTATGCCAGTGATAAACTGCAACAGCTTGTAAGACTGGTGACTTTACATTAGAGTTAACTATTTGTATGCTTGTGACTGCAAGCAATTTAGTAAACAGGTAGTCTCTTTTAAAAAAAAGAAGTCAAAATGAACATTCTAATAATGTTTTGTGTTTATTTTTGCTATTAAGCTTTTATCAACTCTCCATGTATGAGGCCAATTCAGAGTACTTTTGTTCATATGCTAGACATAGAAGATCTAGTGTGTTGGCAATTAGAGGCCAATTAGGTGTGGTTTTTAAAACAATGGAACTTGTGTCTACCCAGAATGAACATGTACATTTAACTGGTTGTGTGAACTGGCTATCCCAGAGTATCTCTGCTGGCTGATCCAAACAACCAGTTCACCAAGCACACATCACAATAGATTAGGAGAACAAGCCCTTTTTGGGTTGTGTAAACCTACCCTAACACCTGCATTTCCTTACACAATTCAGGAAATAGAATGCTGGATCCCTGACTTATTTACACTGTCCATTTCTAATTTCCTTTTATTCTGCTGATGAAATATTTGCAGTACTATACTTATACAGTAGAAAACATTGTTGTTTCCCATGCCCCCCCCTATATATTTGATAATTCCCTATGTTTAAAACAGCCAAACTAAATAAGGTTTTTTTATCACCCGAGTCGAGGCTCTAATGTGAAAATTCTACCGTCCTAGACCTTCGTAGTATCACATAAGGGACAGGAGCATCAACCCTTCAGGCCCATTTTCATCTCTCTAGAGTCAGCTCTGATACCTTTCTTCCCCTTCCAAAGAGAGTCTCAAGCACCCTGGGGACTGTAAGCAAAACAAGCGGCTCACCTGGCTGTCAAACACACTTTTCGATCCACTGTACTGGAACTCTCGTCATCTCCCCTTCCGTACCGCTGGGGCCAAGGCAATTTTGCGGCCTAAGTCCAGCTGTCCTCTGTCCCCTCTGCCACGGCTTTTTGAAAACATTCTTTCAGGAAGTCTATAGCTGATGCAGTAAAATAATACCAGAGACTGTGGTATAATATTCCACTCTTATTTTATCTTGCTTGGTCTGAAGCATATGTTTCATAGAAACACTGTACTTAAGGACATAAAATTTTTCAGTGATTTTGTGTTTGTGTACCTCCCTCCCCTTCACAATACAATCCTTTGGTGTGCATGCTATTGCTGGCTTGCATTGTTTTGAATATTCTATAACTTATGCTTATAAAAACGATAGCTTTATACATTACATTTGCATGTCACAATGAAATTTTAATTTATTTTTGTTAATAATATTTTCTTCTCCCACATCTAACGATGATTTAGTAAGCGGATAACAAGGAAGGTTTTATATTTCTCTCTCTCAGTGTATTTATTTTGCTAAATTTAATTTCTCAATATATGGCCTGTTTTTAAAAATATGGGGCACTAAACTAAACAGGGTTGCCCGTTGTCTCCAATTTTGTTTCTGTTATGCCTTGAGCCCAACGATCCCACTGTGCTACAACTCATTGGGGGGTTTTTTTTTGGGGGGGTAATGAGGCTGTGGGTATCCTCCACCTCTTAAGCCTCTTCACGAAAAACATTACTGTACTCTTCAATAACCCTGTAGTGAGTATGCCTGATGTCATGCAGTCAATGGCACGATTTGGAGAGATATCTGGCCTTCATATTAACTATGAGAAATCTGAATTGCTCTTTTGGATTCAAACCTCAAGCCCAACTCGGATACAACTCAGAAAGAAATCTTTGAAATATCTGGGGGTACAGGTCCTTCAGAATCCGCCTTACTTTTCTTAAACGAACTTAAGAAAAATCTGCATACCAGGAACGGTCTACATTGATCAATTTGGGGCAGGGCAGCTGCTGTTAAAATGGTTGCCTTGTCCCAACTCTTTTGCTTATTTCAGGTTTTTCCTATTTTGATCCCCCCAAAATGAAGATACAGGCAGAAGATATATGGTTTCTGTGCGGATCTGAAACTCTCACCACTGTTATGTTCCATCATTCTAGATGCACAGTTCACCTCATTTGAGAGTTTATGAATAGTTTGGTAAATGTACCTTGGAATAGCAATCAATCCTCGCAATGGGCAAAAATCTGGTAATCTAAACCCTTTATACTGGGGTTAGGTAATGTATGTAAAAATTCATTAAAAGTGCTTCATAGGTGGTTTCTGACCCTGGTCCACCTGAATCATATATTGAAGTACACCTGCCCTGCTTTTGTGATGTGTAATTCCAGAGGGTCCTGCTGTCACATGTGGTGGAACTGCACTCCTGTAAGTATGTTCTGGGGTTTTGTAATATCAGAAATAACATCAATGGACATAGGATCACTCTATATCCTATGTTTTGCCTATTATGCATGTTTGTGGGAGATAATTCAGACCTTCATAGTAGATTTCTAATCATCCACCCACTTAGTCATAGTGCAAGAATGGAAGAACCCCTCATCGTATCCCATGACACACTGGCTCTGTAAGGCTTTGTTCCTTGCAACTTCTGAACTTCATTAGCTCTGAGCTATTCGAGTGGGCATGGACTCACTGGACTTTGCAGCAGAGTAATGGTTCTTTGTAAGCTGTTACCAGAGACACTAGGTAGGCAGATCCCTTTAAAATATGGTTTTATTTGGAAATGCTTATGATTTGGGGCTGTACAGGTCTTTTTCTTTGCTTTGTATTTTTTGTTATTAACTTAAAAAGAAGAAAAATCCAAAATTCCTGACCACCTTTTAACTTTTATTATGGTCTCTGAAACCTGACTTGAGATAAAGAGGATGCCCAGACTTTTCCTTGGAAATACAGCAACAAAAGAATGTGTGTTCCAAAACATTTGGTCTATAGAAAATTCAACTGTTCCTCATAAAACTCTATACATCCTTCAAATGTCTTTCTATCCTCCTAGTAGCCAACCTCAGGATGATCAACTTACATAAAACACATTTAACCAAGGGCCTTTCTGCACTTTCCATTTATAGTGGAACAGAGCCATGACCAACAACCCCTACCTCCTCCATGCAGAAACCAGGACAATGCTTATGCTACACAAATGAAAATACTGACAATCCATTCTGGATCTTTCACAAATGTCACTTTCTTTGAATACATTAGCTCAGAACATTAGCTAGATAATGGCATTGTGCAGCAGCAGGCCCAAAAAATCCAAAAAACAAAACAACCTCCTACCCGCTACCCCAGCAACTAAAAATGGTACGTGAGGAAAGGCCTTTAATTAACAAATACATAAAAAGAGTGGAATGAAAGACCACACAAATCGATTTTTCTAATGTTCTCAGTCAGCTGCCCCAGATAATCAGAGGTTCCACACACCCTCTCAAAATCTTGGACAAGGTCTTGGCAGGTATCTTCAAGCTTATCTACATTGTCAGCGATTTCCACCTGGTTATGAACAGCTGCTTTGCAACCAGCACTGCCCTTTGAAACCAGGATGTTCAATTCTTGCTTAGTCCCCCTATATGAAAGGTAGAGCCATAAGTACTGGGGTGGAACTTGGGGTCTGCTTCAGAGTGAGAGCCAAAAAAATCTCCTCCAAGAATGGTGCTATCGTGCTGCAGTCCCAGTCCGTATGGCATAGGCATTCTCTAGCAGCACTACAACTTTAAAAATTATCTGAGGTGGTCGGACTTAAGGTGCAGATGTGACAATACTTTTATTTTAAAAATTGTGACTATGTTTGTAATTATAATACAAATATTCTGGGATTATTATTTCTGCTGAAGAATGCTAGCTTTCAGGCAAAGCAATCATTCTGCTTGCTTGAGACTATTCCTCTTTTTTTAAAAAAAGACTGGGTAAATTTTTAAATAAAAACAGCAAGGCAAATTCTATAGATTGATTTACTACAAAGATGCAGAAATGTCTTTATTTTATATGCAGGTATACAATATACACACAGGTGTGAGTGTATCCTAAAAACACACAGAGAAACTAATGTAAGAAATTCAAATCAGAATGTGGCTCGGATATTGGGAATTTGTATTCAGCAAGGGGAATTATCTGTCATTTCTAGTTCTTTATAGTCTTATTGTAATTTTGTGATTGCGGTAAAAGTGAACACCGTAACAGACAAAAGCTGAAATGTACATAGCATTTTGATGCTTCACATAGGTATTAAAACAAACACTTAAAAGGGGGTGGGGGGAGAGAGGCCATTAAACATGATGCTTTATCTCAGGGGTAGCCAACCTTTTAGGATCTGGGGACTATCTGACATAGTTTCAAGGGCTGTATGCACATGCTGTCCTGAATCAAGCCCCAGGGGATACTGTGGCCAAGTAAACTTTGCAAACAAGCTATCCAGGCACTGCAAAGGAAATAAGATGGGCATGCAGAAGCGAAATTGGTTAAAATCTGTCTAGAAACACTTCAGAAAGCCTTTAAAAAGGGCAGATAAGCATA
>NC_138032.1:59063709-59088709 GCF_964106645.2 Podarcis pityusensis | reverse complement strand
ATGCCCATTAATGTAGAAAGCTGGAAAATACTTCTTAAGTATTCTTTTGCTCCTTCATAAAATCTTGCTCTGCAAGACCAGCTATTAAAGTCAACTGGAGCTATAAATGAAAGACAAGATACATGAAACAAGGTACTTCTTAGAAATTATAAGGCAAGCAGCTTTTGACTAAAGCTGTGTACACATTATATTTTGAAGCACATTATTTTCCTCAAAGATTCTAGGCACTGCCATTCTTCCCCCCACCCACCCACAGAGTTACAATTTCCAGTAACCATTAACAAACTACAGTGCCCAGAATTCTTTGAGGGAGGAATTTTGCTTTGAAGGTATAGTGTGTAAGCAACCAAAGAATATTCAATACCCAAATGCAGTAAGTTTAATATTGGAGAGTAACTGTTAATGTCATGGTTTCCCGATATAAAGCTACAGTTTGCTGAACGAACCAGAATCAGGAAAAGGTGGTCTTGAAAAAGCCACAAAGATGTAACACTAAATTACCCAAAATTTGAGGGTCTAGTTCATGCACAGGCAAACTCGGCCCTCCAGATGTTTTGGGACTACAACTCCCGTAATCACTAGGTAACAGGACCAGTTGTCAGGGATGATGGGAACTGTAGTCTTAAAACATCTGGAGGGCCGAGTTTGCCTATGCCTGGTCTAGTTCATGTATCTGACAAGTGTCGCACAATAATTTCCAAGAGATCACCATCAGATTTATGTGGTGACACCATTTTAGATTGCATGGTTATGTTGCACACAGTTCGGGCAACTTTTACTACAGAGCAGCATATAAATAAATAAATAGTTGTATAAAGTGATATGGAGAACAGTAAATGGGGAGGGGAAAATTGCAGGCATATCTTCCATCCCCTCATTTAAAATAGCAGAGAAAGAGGTAGTTAACCCTGCAGACTCATACACTGAGGTTAGGTGAAGTGGTCTAAGTTGACTTTCCTACATCAGATGATCATCTATATGGTTGCGTTCCTGGGGTACCGTTCTGTGTTGCAGTTGAGCTGACCTGTAGAACCGATCTGTTAAGACATGGTTCATCCTTAAAAGGTGGATACCCTCTATGGAGAATATACCTCCAGTGGCGTAGCGTGGGGGGTGCCAGGGGGGCCGGCCGCACCGGGCGCAACATGGGCGGGGGGCGCGCTCGCACTAGCAGCTCTCTGCCCCTACTAAAATCCACGGGTTAGGGAGCCCGCGCTCGCTCGGCTTGGCGAGGAGGTCGCGGAAGGGGGAGAGCGAAGCCTTCTGCCGCGGGCAAAAAAAGGAGAGGAAGCCGGGTGGGCGGGCGGGCGGGCTGGCTGGCGGGGGTCTGGCTGCGCCTGCTGCTGCCGGTGCAGGGCAAGGCAAGCAGAGCGAGGAGGAGAGAGAGGGGAAGGGGGGGGGAAGCAGCTAGGAAACGCTGCGGTGTGGAGGAGGAATCAATTAAGGAGAGAAAGCGAAAAGCCTTGGAGAAAGGGAAAAAAGGAAAGAAAAGAGGCAGCTCCAGGAGAGCGCGGGGGAAAGAGAAGCCTCGCTGCTGCTGCTGCTGCTTGGGAGAGTAAATTACTGTACTTGCCTTGCCCCGGGTTAGGGGGCGCAAATTATTTGCCTTGCCCCGGGTTAGGGGGCGCAAATTACTTGCCTTGCCCCGGGTGCTGATAACCCACGCTACGCCGCTGTATACCTCTTAAGGTGACTAGAGCTCTGTTCATGCACACCATTGTTGTGCTTCTCAAGCTGGCTAGCTGAACTTCTGTATGCTATTAGTAAACTATTTAATGCCATGTAGCTTCTCTGCATTCCAGTGAAGTTTATATAGGGGTACTTTTTATTCAAGGTGTTCTAGGAGTCAGTGGGCACGCAAACTTAATGTAAAAAAAGAAGAGAGGAACAAAAATGTTTATCTATAACCAGGCCTTTGGATAGTTAACATTCTATGGCCTTTTAAATGTGTTTGTGGGAGGGGACTTTTTGGTTTGTTTTTGTTTTATTTTGTGTGGGTTTTTTATGTTGTGAACCACCTTGTGATCTTCAGATGATCTTCAGTATGCAAATTTAAGAAAGAATACAAATTGAAGAAAGAATAATAATTATGGGAGACTAGTGGGGAGAGGAGATGGTTGCAGCAGGAGGGGGAGACTCTCTGGCTTCTTCAGCAACCTGCCTCGTCTCTGTCTCCTGACTCCTTTCCTCCTCAAACCCTTGGTGAGTTAGGGACTTCCCCTACATGCGAAGACAGGTTCCAGTGGACTAAGCGGACAGGACCAATAGTCGGTCCAATGGTAAAGAATGTGGTTTCTGCATGTGTGATAGAGGGAAATGGGGTTCGTCAACCTGGGAAGGTAGCCCATCTAGAAGTAAAACTCCGATCCTAAACCTCTGCCGCCCTGTGGAATATCTTCAAGAGAAGAAAAGGCTAAGGACTAAACCTTACACAAATTTGGAGTGGAGTTCCTGAGGCAGCTGAATGGCTCCTTGTACGCTTTTTTCCAGCAACTCCTGCAGCCAAGCTGGTGACCAGCGCATTGCTCTGCTTTCCTTTGGACAACATCAGGCAGGCCGAGAGGGAGGTATTGTCGTCTGGACAGCCCAGGACCTCCATACACACTGTCCAGGCTTGCACCCTGGGGAAGTCAATTTGGTACTGCTAACATAGCAGTTTAACTTCAGTTTAACTTCATCGCCATCTTGAGACAGATGGATGCCAACAAGTGCCATGAAAAACAGATGCAGAAAGCTCAAGAACTATATTGGGTAGTGAGCAGATGTTGTTGTTAATATGCACACGGGACCAGATGGTCTTCATTAAAAATGGAATGATGGTTAAAGGACTCAAAAGTGAATCATTGAAAATGGGATGCCTTCTATAAAGCACAGTGACCCACAGGTTTGGGATCTCTTCTTGCCCTCACAAGCAGTCCATGCCACACATAGAGCTAACAATACGGTGAAATAGGGCCTAAGCATGACAAGGGTTTGTAGCAAGAGCTGCACCTCACTATAAACACAAGCTTCCAGGAAGCAGCATTTCTGCACCACTCCTTGGCTTAAAATACAGCACACATACTGCAGTACAGTGGTACCTTGGGTTAAGTACTTAATTTGTTCTGGAGGTCCGTTCTTAACCTGAAACTGTTCTTAACCTGAAGCACCACTTTAGCTAATGGGGCCTCCTGCTGCCGCCGCGCTGCCGCTTCATGATTTCTGTTCTCATCCTGAAGCAAAGTTCTTAACCTGAAGCACTATTTCTGGGTTAGCGGAGTCTGTAACCTGAAGCGTATGTAACCTGAAGCGTATGTAACCTGAAGCGTATGTAACCCAAGGTACCACTGTACATGATTACACCAATTCTCATAGGAAGGAAGTGTAACTTTCTCCAATGGGCACAGGAATTAAAAAAAAAGAAGAAGATATCTGGATGAGTACAAAACCTAAAATAAATTACTTGTGATTTTAGAAAATATATGGAAGCTTGGCCAAAGAAGCTAGCTTTAAAAATGTATAAAGCATCAAATGTCTCTCTTTCTTTGCTCCCATACATTCTCCCATTCAAAAACTTTGAAATTGGATAATAAATTTTTATGTCCATTGCATGAATTTTAAGTTTGGCTGGCAGTTTCATATAAAACAAATGTGTTGCTTCACAATAAAAGCTTGTTACTAAAAGTATTTAATATTCATAAGGTTCTCTTAATAAGTTTCAAAGTCTCATTAAACTAAATATTATACTTGCACCATTGATTTCAGTGATTTTTATTTTATTTTTTTTTGCTTAGTAAGAACAATGCATAGTTGCAATCACAGAAATAAACTATTATAGAAGAATGTAGTTGCTATTCCACCCATGAGATACAGTGCACTGTTATATCAGTAGACCGGTCAGTGCATTACAATGCATATTCCCTTAACAGTAAAACACACATTTAACTAATGACTTCAAAGACAGCTTTGCAATGGATAAACTTGGGAACCTGTATTCTATGTATACTTTGCTCTAAAGCAGCTCAAATTATCTTCATATTTGCAGGCAAAGAAATTGTTACTTTAGCTGTATACTTTGCAAAATAAATATTCTAAAACATTGTTACGTAAATTTGCACAAGAGTTTATTTGGGCTAATAGGCATTAACCTTGTAGCTGTTAGTCACAATTTATACAATCTATACTACAATACCATGTAACTTGCAGTGTATGCATAATGTAGCTTAACTTGCACTGTATTGGACTTATTGCATGTTCCTTTGCAGTACAGGCAACTCCCAATTCACACGAGTGTCACGTTCCAAGACACCGTGTGTTTAAGTGAAATAGCGTAGTGAAACACCACTGGAAAAGCCTGCAAACACGCCACCCCTTTGGTGAAGCAGCACAATTACTTTACATTTATTCAATTTATATCCCACTGTACCAAGAAGCTCATGGTGATGCCTTCCCCATTCTATCCTCACAGCAACTTTCTGAGGTAGGTTAGGCTAAGAGACAGCGGCTGGTCCAGGTCCGCCAAGTCAGCTTTGTGAGTGAGTAGGAATTTGATCCCTGGTCTCCCTAGTCCTAGTCTGACACTCTAAACCCAGTGGTTCTTCACCACTGGTGTGGCAGGAGATGATGGCAAGTGTGGCTGGAAGACTCAAAAACAAAGAAATATCTAAACATTTCACTTTAGTGTCGTGTCATGTGGTATAGTATAAAAATAATATTTTTTTTATTTGCAGAAAATGTATCATTTCAAAATGAGAGCAAGGGCATCAAGTGATACTGAGGACAATCCTAGCTGTGATCTGGAATTGTCATTTGAACAGAATGGTGGGGAATGCTCATTTAATTTGACGCCAGTAGCAGGCCCAAGCAAACCTCCCCAAAAGCAAGTTTGTTGACAATATGTGGATAAGCTATCTAAGTCTCACTTTCACATGGACTGGAGATGCAAACGTGTTTGATCACCAAGAAGATACAAAACTTACAATGTAAAGAACAGAAGCTGCTACTGGATCACTTGTTAAAAAGAAAGGGGATGTCTAGTTCCCTCTTTTTTCCATTACTGATCTACAGTTAACTAAATCACTGAAGCAGTCTACAAAAACAACAACAACAACTCCCCTCTAAATAAATGCCTGTTCTTTTTAACCTTCTTTTTAACCACACTCTCAATATTTAAAACCTCACATCCAGTTCAGTCAGCTTAAATCCCTTGAAAATTATGCAAGATGGTTACTAACACAGATAAAGTACATGTCATATCAGTCTCCCTTTGACTCAAAACCTTGTTCTTAGTCAGAACAACTTTTGCTTCTCCATAAGAGAAAATACACTTTAAAAAGGCACTAATTAAGAGTTGTGAATGCCATTTTGTTCCCTCTCCGGCATTTCTGAACATAGGCATTGTAACTGAACACACCGATCTAATTGGTAATATGGTGCTGTATGTAGTTCAATCAATATGTTAAATGTATTCTTTAAAAGGTCCTTTATTTTTCTGAGTCAGAAATCTTTACGAACTCCTACAAGTTTTCATTATTGGGTAACAGAAATAAATGCATTGCTCTGTCTTTCTAAAGATGGGTCGTTAATTGGAAAGCATAACTTTCAGTGTTCATTTAATTAGTTTAGAAACTAGATGATAATAAGACAAATAATCAATTGTAGAATATTTCTTCAATTGTACAAAATCTGATTCATTCAAGAGATTGGGCTTATCCAATTTGTTTCATGGCATACATCCAGAGAGATATTTCCTTCTAAAATGCAATTTGAAATTAGTAAGATAAAATGCAGCCAAGAGCATAATATGTGAAAAAGAAGAATTCTAAACATTTATCTAAAAGTTGTTATAACCTAATAAGAGAGACAGAACAACATGGAGACGAGAACATAGCCTTACCATTTGCAACCTCAAATACAAATTTACCAGCCAGGACCCACAATTGACTACAGCTCCGCTCTATTCTTATCCACATAACACACTCCACCACAACGAACAAAAATAAACAATAGTGCTGTCTTATCAACTTAAATATAGGCAAACAGCCTTTTTGTAGTTTTGGGAATTCCTCCAGCATTAGTGTCCCAGTTTAATCAATATTTTGTTTTTGTTTTTAAAAATCAAGTTTACACTAGTCCCTTTTATGATTTTCTGTAAGTTTCAAACAATGCACTATGCACAGCCAGTTAAGTCCCTCTTAACACTCCCATATCTAGAAAGAAGTATGCATAGTTGGGATTATTATGGCAGGACATCACCGCAGCAAGCACAAGCTCTGACCTTTCCACAGAGGCTTACTAAGGCACATTACTAGCAAGTTCTTGATTTCCCCAACAAAGAAGAATATGATGGAAACCATGAAAAATAAACATGTTCCTTTCCTACCAACTACTGATGGTAAAACGTTAATGAAGGGAGGGGTCTAGAAATTCCATAAATAAAAAATCTATCTCCAAGGTAATAAATATTCAGGATCCCTCCCCCAAGAAAGACAACTTTCCACTTCTGAAGTGTGAAACCCTGGCATCTGCAAAGCCTTGGCGGACTACGTTCTGGACTCCTGCTGCCAACAAAGGAGGAAGTGGTAAATAGTAATGCTCCCATGCTATCTTGACCAGGGACACACAGACTAATGCAAAACCTTCTCATAATTGAAAAAGAAAATCATGAATAACCCACAAAATACAAATAGACTCATCTGGCCTACAAACATATATGACAGACACTTTATACATGATGAATGAAAATGCTAATTAACAGCAACAAAAATACTACATTGCTTGCAGATTACATATATAATGTAGAAGTAACATACTTTCTGAATGTAAGCAAAACATTCAAGCATTCCTGATACATTGCAAAATCACATGAAAATAACTTTAGAGGAAATACAGTAGTTAATTCTAGAGCAATTAGGGGGAATCTTATGAGCATACGCTAATGGGACAGTAATTCTACAGGCTAGTGAAATACAGTGGGCAGTCTACTGGTTTTGGAAATTAGAGATCCAATTCTTCACATAGAAACGTTGAGAAAGTTATTACGATTCAGCCTATTGTGGGTCTATTCTACCTGCAATGGTGTATGTAATCAGTCCCCCCCCCTTCCCCTTAGGCAACACGAACTGCTTTCCATAAGTGATCAGGAGTGGGTAAACTTCTGGACTGAAAGCATTGCAAACTCAGGTGACAGCTGTGGCCAGGGCTGTTTTTGGATGGCTTTGGTTGGGCAGCCAGCTGTGGACCGTTCCAGGGAAAGGTTTGCTGTGGTCACATCAATGTACTCTTCATGGAGCTGCTCTAGAGTACTTCAAATGGCACATGAAGCTGTCATAGTTGGGTTGCTTACAAGAAGCATATGACTCCTGGACTTAACTACAGTGGTTCCCCATTTCCTTCTAGGCCCAATTAAGTCTTGGTGATGACCTGTAAGCAACTTGGGTCCAGTGCATCTAAAGAACTGGCTTCCACCTCGTTAAAACCTTTGGTAGCAGTGTCTGTTATACAGTCCACCTTTGTTTAAAGCTAGTCTGGTGAATATGTGGGACAGGCCTTCTCTGCAATAGCACCTAGGCTCTTTCATCTCCTTTCTTGCTTCTTTCCATCTCTGTTTTCAGCAGATGCAGACTATCCTCTACTGTCAAGTATTTTATGATGATTGAAGACAATGTTCCAGTCTGTTATTGTATTTACTGTTTTATCTTGTTGTATGTATGTATGTTTGATTTGAATTATTGCAATTCAATAAAAAAATAAACTTCAACAAGCTAGCTTATTCTTATTTCATTATCTAGCTCAGGGGTTGTCAATTTGGTCCCTACCACCCACTAGTGGGCGTTTCAGGATTCTAGGTGGGTGGTAGGGGGTTCAACAGCACAAGCTAAATCCGCCTTCCATCGAGCACTGGTGGGCGGTAAGGAAATTTTACCATCAAGAAAGATGGTAGATATAAAAAAGTTGACTACCCCTGATCTAGCTAGTCAAAAGAGAGAGATATAAACCAACATCTAAAAAGGAGATATGGTGGTAACCTGATCTCAGTTAACATGGCCAGAACAGACCTCTGCCAAGAAGCCTGAAGGCTTCTGAAATTCAGGGTAGATGACTCTGACCGCAGATATTGTTTATATCGATCGTGCCATCTTGGATACAGCGAAGTATTCTCTATGAAAACTTTCATGTAGCAACCTTTCCTTACCGGCTTTGAAATATTTTCACTCTGCATTGCACATTCCTAAACATTTAACACCACATACTCTAGCAAATCCTTACTTGGAATGCAAAAGCCTTTTAAAATTGTATGTTGCTAGGTCAGTCACTGAATTGCAATATAAGACTTTTACATCCATAAGGATTAATTTAGCAGGATAAAATGTATGTATTGTATTATAGGCAGACCTAAGAAGTAGTCCTAAGAAGGAATATAGGACGAGTCAACAATATTTTATATTGGATGAAGAGTTAATATCTTTCCTCACATCTAGCCAGGAAGTACACCAAAGAGCTCCTCACTGCATGAGATGTGAAGACATTTCACTTGATGTTGCTCAAATGCAACTTTTAAATTGCTCTTCAGAGGAATCTCTAGGTAGATATGCTGACCTTCTGCAGGGAGATCAAAGAGATATGGAGTCATATTGGTCAAGTCCTTTCATCTGGACTGACAAAACAGGTGCCAGGATACCTGTTGCTCCTAAGGGGGTGAGATGTTAAAAGAATTATGTATTAACTAGCACAACAGTGTTACCTACACCAGACGAAAAGATAGTTACATAAACTTCAGAGGGCTATGCAACACTTAAAAAGTGAAGACATCCAGACAACATCTACATGTTTGAACCAAATGAAGTAATACACCAAAGTTAGTTAACTAGCATTCTTAAAAATGGACGTTGTGTTTTGTCAGTCATTCCTTAGATTGTGAGGGAGCACCTCACAAAAGACCGTAATAAATTTATTAGTCTTTAAGGTGCCACAAGACTCTTGAATTAAGAGTGAGATCAAACACTGCAGCTCCATCTTCTTTAACAATAGTAAAGAGTACAGTTATCATTGAACCAGAAACTATTGCCTAGAATAAGCACATACTTACGAAGTCTTCTGTTCAACTTTCCTCCTACCACCATTTTCTCCCCAGCAATCTCTTCATGAAGTATGATCTCAAATACAGGCAAATGCCCTGCCATTATTTCCCCAACACTCTGGATTGGACCTAAAGGTTCTCTTTTCTCACAGGAAAACGTGATTTAAGAAGTTGCTAGGTAGAATTGAGGAAGGAAGGAGAGGCCAGAAAATGTACCAGCAAGTTTCTCCAGGCCACTTGAATAGCTTCATTTTATAACTGCACTTGACATTATTTCTCGGTAACCAGGGGAATGGCTGGGGCAGCGTATCAAAAATTAACCCAGGATAACAGGTCTGGACAGAACAACAAATGATAATACACCATGCAAGATTCACAATCCAGCATCATGCCATGACTTCAGATTCTGGTTTGTTTGTCACAAACAAAGCATATTTAGTAAGTTGGAGCTGTTTGGATGTGTGCATTCATTCTGAAGAATTTTAAGCTCTAACAATGTGCATTAGATCAGAGGGTTAAATTGATAATCAGAGATGCAACTGTGTTCTAGATTGATGAAGGCTGATATAGCATGTAGATGATACACCAATGCCTCTAGGGAAAACAGTGCAAGTCAAATCATGTCAGTCAAATAATAATAATAATAATAATAATAATAATAATAATAATAATAATATATTATTTATACCCCGCCCATCTGGCTGAGTTTCCCCAGCCACTCTGGGTGGCTCCCAATCGAGTGTTAAAAACAATACAGCATTAAATATTAAAAACTTCCCTAAACAGGGCTGCCTTCAGACGTCTTTGAAAAATAGGATAGCTGCTTATTTCCTTGACATCTGATGGGACATCTGATGGGAGGGCGTTCCACAGGGCGGGCGCCACTACCGAGAAGGCCCTCTGCCTGGTTCCCTGTAACCTCACTTCTCGCAATGAGGGAACCGCCAGAAGGCCCTCGGCGCTGGATCTCAGTGTCCAGGCTGAACGATGGGGGTGGAGACGCTCCTTCAGGTATACAAGACCAAGGCCATATTTCCCATCAGAAAACCCATTCACTGCCATTTCCAAAAGTCACCCCAGAAATTTCCCTTTTATTCCAACCAGCCTTCCTGAAGGGTTCACCATTTGAGATTATCCATAACCCAGACACACAATACCAAATGACAAGATTTCTCAGAATACCATAGTATATAAAAGAGGGCTTAATGGAAGTATTCTAAACCTAAATGAAAATCATGTATTTGTTTTTCATCTGCTGCATTTCACCATTAAGATTGTGTCTAAATAAGCTTTTGATATACTCCTCTAGGATGAGGAAAGGGTGGGGGTGTGTGTGAGGGAAACTGATGCCAAAATCCCAGTCATAATAAAACCACATCCAGTTAATAACTTTGAAACTAATGCTAACTTCAAGCACAATAGGAAAGTCTTCATAAACACAATAAAGGAGTAATATAATTTACTTTTAGCTCCTTTTCAAAACATTACTCTCAGCCCACAATCACATTCAGATTACAAAATTCTTTTTGTAGTTTTCTTCTAGCTGTGGGAATAAAATAAACCACTTAGATGACAGTAAAGTGTCTGTAAAATATATAACAGCAATAACTCCTGGTGGAAATGTGGCAGATATTTATACAAGAGCTAAAGTATGAAGCACTGTTAAAAAAAAAAAAGGCTAACATGAATGGTGTTTATTTTTAGAGGCCTCTTCTGGGTGAAGTCATACAGTTGAAAGTGAGCTTTTTGTGAGAACTTATATAGCCCTATAAAACGTTTCTTGCTAAACAAAGTATTTTGAATGTACCATAAACATACACTGTAATTTTCATAATGAGGAGTTGTGAGGAATTTAATTTTGGAGAACTAATCTGAATACACAGTAATTTCACAACATTTATATACCACTTGAATGTAACAGAACCTCAAGGTTATGTAGACAGTAACTTGTCACCCTTTGGTCAAGGGTAAGTAGCACACCATTCTCATCAACACATGCAAATACTCCATATAGCGTCTTCCAACTAAAGGGAACTGGTATTCAAAAGCATACTGCCTCCATCCATGGAGAAAGAACACAGTCATCATAGCTAGTAAACAATGATAGCCATTACCTTCATGAATTTGTCTAATCCTCTTTCAAAGTATCAAAGTTGCCGGCTATCACTGCCTCCTACATGCATAACTTCCATGATTTAAGTTTATGTGATTTGTTCTGAATCTTTCAACATTCATGTTCATTAGATGCCTACAAGTTATAATAGCATAAATCAGGCATGTCCAACTTTCAAGAGACTGCAATCTACTCCCACTATAAAAAACCTGGCAGTGATCTACCCATTAGATTGACCAAAGTTGTTGAGCTTTTTTTTGGGGGGGGGGAGAACCGATCGATCAGAATCACACAGGATCAACCAGGGGTGCCCTGCGATCGACCAGTAGATCGCACTCGATGGGAATACATTCCACAGAGTACGTAGCATATCAAAGTTCAGGCAAGCTATTACTTTGTGTGCGTGTACACGCACATCCTTGTATGTGGCAGACATGCAGTTTATGTGTTTGGTATGTGATTAGTGGTATGTTAAACTCTGATATGTTCCTGTGTCTGCCTAATTAGAACAATGGAAAAACTTCATTTTGGTTTCCTAAAGCTCCACTGATTTTAGTGACTAAATTTAGTTGGGATTGGAGTCATAAGGTGTACATGTAATAGTAAGACTGTGTAAGGATCAGAATAAGGGACTGAGAGGCAGGGAAATACACAGGAAACACACACATGCATTCAAGAGTCCATTTGAAATAATAAATATACAAAGGTTGTGGTTACATCTTTAACTTGAGCTGCAAGAAATGAATTACTCTTTCCTTCCCACCACTCAGCTGCATAGTCTAAAAGTATTTCTTGATACAGTGGATGCTCAGGAGCTCTAGGTATTTTCCAGGGCAACATTAAATCCTCAATACAAGTAAGTCTGCATCTGCAGCTTTCAAATTCTTTTTGTACATAAATACTTGGCACACAATAGAAAAATGATTAAAAAAATAAGCCTCATTCTCACATTCTTGCCTTTATAAGTGTAACCAGATCCAATTGTGCAGAAGATATTACAAGAAACTTTTTGATGTAGTTTAATAAGGATACTGAAATCAATAGCAATACACCACACTTTTAGAAAAGTTAATTTTAATTTAAATGGATATGGTCAACTGTGTGTGTACTGAAGTGTGACACATCTTCTTGATTGCAGGTCTGCTACACCACTGCCAAAAAGGTTTTGTCCAACCATGAACTATTACTTGTTTTATTCAGATTTGTACCCCACCTGTCCAGAGGATTCAGTGGGTATGTAACAATTCTCAATAAAACTAGGTGAAAAACAAATATGACAAGTTTCTAGAGGAAGCCAGGTGTGCTTAAGGGCCAATTAACATTCTTCAATAGCCACAGGGAGACTGCTCCACTCCTCTTTGCCTTAAACACAATCTTCCTGAGAGCATAATAGGAGATACATACATGTATGTCTTAGTAACTTCATTAAATTAACATGGACTAATTTAAGCAAAATGTTAAGGAACTGTGTGCTAAAAAATGGGACTTTCATATTCTGCTGCAAGGAAACACAAGGTAATTAAACAATCCTACATTTAACTGTTGTGGACTAAGGAGAGATTTCTCTTAACAAAGACACAGGGGGAAAATCAGCCTACATGAAGCAAGGTGAACTAAGGCAGGAATACTTAACACACATTTGTATCCCAGTTATTCTTCTGTGATTAAGAGCAAAATATTTCACAGTCTTCTCAGTTTTTAGCAATTTACACCAAGTTTGGCTTCAGTATCATTTTGACCAGCTCTTTTATAACACGACCTGGGGGAAAGGAATACATTCCCAGCTATGCTGCAGACTGAAACAAAACAGCAGGTTTACAAATACCAGTCTTACAGGTGTAGTCTGAATAGTGTTGACATAAAAGGTATTCTGTTGAGCTGTACACCTAGCTACCAAATCCAGAACTGGTCCAATCATAATAATAATTTATTATTTATACCCTGCCCATCTGGCTGGGTTTCCCCCAAGTCCTAGCAAAATTAAAACCTGCAAAATATTCCACCACAAAGCTTCATGATCCAACACCCCAGTAATGTTTTAAACCACGAGGATAACAATATGTGCAATCCTAGACTTTGGCAGAGGTGCTCCCATGACACCTCTTCTATACACGTCTTCACTACTCGCCACAGTGTTTGGAAATCAGGCACATCAGCACAGGAGATAGGTGTTCAGCAGGTACAATCATACTCCCTCCCTACCGCCCTGAGTGCATGAGATAGTTCATATACAAATACTTCTTACTGGGTAGTAATGAATTGTTAGGGTGAAACTGCACACTGTAAGAGACATGAAGGGGTTGTTGAAAAGTGCAATCCTGTGTTGAACCAAGCCCCATCCCCAACCCTGGCCAGTCTATAAAACATGAAGCATCACATACCCCATTTCCTGACATAATTTTGCCAGCCCTGCTACAAGCATTAGAGTGGGAAAATATACGGCATAATGGAATCAGGATATTAGGTGATGTTCCACTACATAATGTGGAGTTTCCTGATCTGTATAGCTCTACCCTGAGTGATGTAGGCAAAATAGGATTTAAAAGCAATCTGCCTCTTAGGATGCAGAATTCTATTCTAAACAGCAATCTGCCTCATGCATCAGCATAAATACACATTTTATATTCAGTAAAATGTTTGTCAGGAAAATAATTATTTTCTTTTCCAATTAGTTGCTTTCATTACTGTTTTGTTTTATATGAGAATGTCATGCCTCAGAAACTAATCTGTAGGTTGCGGGTTTCTGAATAAACCTTATCTTTGTATAAGCAAACTACTGTAACCCCTCAAGGCTGTTTACTCAACCACCCATTGTGACCTCAAAATTCTTAGCTTGAATGATACTTTTATACAGTCTGTAACAGCACTCCTTTGTTACTGTGTTCATTTCACTGCCAAGAAGGACAAGCCTAAAGACAATTATTAGCTTTAATTATGTCTTTTATGTATTCTATCCGTGTACAGTTGTATTGCTTCATATGTAAATCGGCTTGATAGAAAACTGTTTAGCAGCCACCAGTATTTAAAGAAAAGCATATCGTGCACATCAGTTTTGCAAGGTCCTCCTAGAGAGGTCTTAAACCAACCTGGCTATTTTTGGCTCAGCCTCAATTGTTCTGCAATTCTGTTGAGAAAGGCAAAAGATTCAAGTCTGCATGCAAAATACATTTATGTATGCATTTAGTAACCCCAAGAGAAATAGGGGTAATAATAAAGGCAAACATGAGTTTGCTTTTAACTTTTGTTCTTAGAAATCTCTCACACCTCAGATCTTAAGTTTAGTAGAACACCACTGGTGTCGAGGTCTAAAGCAACTCAGCAAAGCAAGGGTCAGCAGAGGAACCAAGTGATAACATTATCAGACATGTCAACTGTTAGATCTGTTTCCATAACATCCCATGGATACTCACAACATTCCTCATGTAGGGAGTGTGGCAGAGTAGTTTCTGCTTGTCTCTCACAGTAATCAATATATAATTAAGGAGTGCCCTTGCAATGCCCCATAAAACTGAAGAAGACAGAACTATGAAGTCTACAAGAACACTATCTGTACATCACTCTATAGAATTGTTCACCTTTCCTGGAAGCAAAGTTGATAAGCACAACATTTGAAAAAAGATGGGCACTTTTTCAGCAGGAAGAAGAAGAAAATGTATATCAAGAGCTCACGTGGAGTAATGAGAGCATGGATTTCATAGACATTCCCCTTATCATAACTGGTAGTAACTAGACAAACTAGTATCATGGACATGTTCTTTTACAAGGCAACTGTTAATAACTATTGTGATGCTTTAACATGTAAACGTTTCAGGTATGGGCTAATCCTGGAGGCATTAACACCTGTGATAACTATTATGTTAGAAGGTTGCGATGATTTTTTTCAGAGTGAATTGATGATAACAACCCAGCAGCGGGTTATAGTCTGAATGAGAATACAAAGGTTTACAAAACCCCTTTCCAAACCTGATTTTTTTTTTTTAAAAAAAAATACCCTCCTTCCTGCAGTAGAACCTTTCTTGTGACCCCCTCCCCCAATCGTTCTTACATAAAAGCTAACATTTCACACAAAAGTTACATATCTGTCTTTTGGATTCACTGAGAACCAAACTGCATCTGCAAACATTTGTAAGAAACCACTACCCTCAACTGTAGTGGATGGGCAGACATAGTCCTGGAGCTTTAGATGACAACTTTTTAACAGGAAGATCTTCTGTCATATTTCCTCAAAAGCATAAAAGAATATATCAAGGACGTATAGAGAGCACAGTGAATTGGAGCAGTAATGGCATTGCATTCAGGTGAAATTGACTTTTTTGGTGAAAAACCATGAATATGAAATTTTCACTTTTAGCCATTGCCGCGATTTCATGGCTAAAAGTGGAATTTGGCCCTTCTCCCTTGGCCTAAATCTTAAGGATGCATATAAGCGCAGAACATGCAAGATATATGAGTGCACATCCACACATATCCACATTGCCATCTACAAAATTACTGCCATGAAACTTGGCAGAAAGGTAGGGTATTATATTAATTCCAAAATAAATAATGCTGAATAAGACAGATCAGGGAAAATATTGAGCGAGAACATGAAAACAGGATTTGGAATATATAGTGAAGTAAAGCTAGGATGTGACAAGCCAGGCAACTGATAAACCCTTAGGCAATAAGTTGGAAATGAAAGAACGAAACTATACTGGTTATGAAAGATTCTAGGCACAAACCCAGTGAACTCTGTACACTAAGCAACCCGCCAATCCCCGTACCTGCATGGCAAAATGTTTTTCTAAATTTGGGGGGTGCTAAAAAACTGCATGTGATGCAGGAGGGCGGGGGCTAGTCCTTTCTTTAAAGGGAAAAGGCCCCTAGGGCACATGCGAGCTTTTGGCCATACTAGATTGTTATCCACAGGATCATGCAGGTTCAGAGATTAAAGTTATGAGATATCTTTTTAAAAAAATCTTACATGAATAAGTTAGACTCTAGATAAAACAACATTCTGGTTTGTAAAGCACTTGAGTTATGAAACAGACTCTACCATTTAAATGCTTCAATGACAGCACCTTGTCCCATCAAGCACCTGGCTTGGATCATGGTTCATGATAGATCACCTATTGCTTATTTTTAGTATTATTCATAACCACTCACTTTTAGATTCTGCTCCACTGTCCCTATCCAAATACCACACTTGCTTGCCTAGACTTCTGTATTCTCTGATTTGCAGTCCCAAGCTTATTGAGAAAAATCTTCTTATAAAAGAAGATATTCCATATCAGGACATTAAGCAATGTTTTCTTATAAGCAAGCAAGAATACAGTTTCAGATTTAGATTAAACAGAATGTCCAAAAATTAGGCAAATTTCTCCCAGAATTGCTAGTAGAATCAGTTATTTCAGACATAGCTGACTGTGTATATTTTGAAGTAGTACTAATTTAATGTCCTTTCATTGTAATGTCATGAATGCATGCTACTTGTAACCACATGAATAGCTGATCAAAAAAACACCTATTTGTAGAAGAAGGGAAGAAAAAATAGCATGCAAAAACGAAATATAAACACTTGGTTTGTTGAATAATGCAAAATGCTTTTGAAATGAATTTGCTATAAAATTACCCACATAAAGAATAAAAACGGACACTCAGATTTAGGAAATGTAAACATATAGTATGGTTTCTAAATGAACAAAATACTGAAGTATGGTGTCAATTTAAATGCATTGAACACCAGAAAAATGCCCTCAACTAAGGCTTCAAACTTGTACAGCACATTTCCACTCAACCCAACTAGATTGCCTGTCACATCTGACATGGCTCGTCAAAAGTTATCCTTCACTGCTCATGGGCAACATGGAGGGTCAAAAGACCAAATACAATGGTCCAACCCATCCCAATTTTTTTCCTTCAGAGCAGCAGATACTGAACTCTAAAATGACAAGACAGAGCAGGTTGAAAAGGGTGCCAAAAACAGAAGCTGTCCAAAGCTGCTGATCTGAAGGAGAAAAACTAGTCTATGTGTGCATGTCAGGGCTGAGGATCATATACTGACAGTCTTACAAGGAGGAAAGGGGGGGGGGCAGAATCATACAATTGAAAGGTCCTCTAGAAAGCTTTTGTTGTTGTTGTTGCTTCTGTTGTACAACCACATGCTCCCTGTAATTTAAACACACACTGTAAGTTAAAAAGGGCAAGAGAATAATTTTTTCTACCCGCAAACCAATTTTTTAAAAACAACAACACAAAAGCTCTAGTAGAACTCTTCGCAATTTCACATACATTTATGCTATGCAGTTATTACCAATTTAGGATCTTTATAACTTACCAATTATAGAGACATTAAAGATGAATTATTATAGACAGCTGAACAATAGTATTAAGCACACAGATTCCATTTAAAACATCTGTATTCTTCTTTGCCCACCTTGCCCAATATCTTTTATGCATTACCTGAAGAAGAAAAGCTGGCATCATATTCTCCATTGGCTGCAACCCATCTCAGGCATATAACGCATACGTGACTACATAGCATATGGTCAGATTACTTGCTGGGATTACCTTTGGAACACATAAAACCCCTGTTCTAAAACATCTGCATTGGCAGTCTTTTCATTTCTGGGTCTAATTTAAGTGTTTAAAGCCCTAAAGGACTTAGGACCCAAATATCTGAGAGAGCACCTCCTTCCCTACAGAAGCTCTTGGGTGTTAAGATCAGCAGAGGGGGCCAAATTGGTAGTTCCACCGCCCTCAGATGTTCATGTGTGGCATTAGCTGGGAGAGGTCATTCTCTGTGACAGCCCCTAACTTGTGGAATTCCTTCCTCAGGTGTGTCTGGCACCTTCACTATACAGCTTTCAGCAAATGCTGAAGACGCCCCCTTACACCGGCCTTTTGACACCTGAGATGTATGTGTTTTAACTGTTTTTAATACTGATTTTTAAATGGATGGAAGGGCGGGTAATAAATACAATAACTACAACAACATCAGCAATTGTCACTTATCCGTCTTGCAATTTGCAATGTGACTGATTTGTGAAATCGTGAGCTTCATTCTAAATTGAATGAGGTCAAAGAAAGCAAAATTCCACACACTTGTATCCCTTCCCTCAAATGCTTGCTGATAGAAAAAACTGGAAATTTTGTTTTAAGGTATTTATATATTTTATAATATGAATAAAGTATTCGTATTAAAATGTATAGGATGCTTTTCCACATCCCCCCAAAATGCAAATACAATGAGCGATAGGGAGCTAAGTCGTACTCAGAGTAGACCCAATGAAATCAACAGACAAGTTACCCATGAGCACAGTGACGCTACTCCACCATAGATCTCTACACAAACTTTCCCAGCTGTTTCAAACAGATATTAGCCAGCATAAGATGGAATCTGGTGGGACTTCATAAGTCAATGCTCAAGGTTCAAAAAGTACTTGCTTAGCATCACATCCTGGGCTTCCACATAAGTTGGGAACAAGCAGAAAACAGTGACCCTAGTACTGTTCAGAAAGATACCATGGTTGTTACTACTGAATTAAAAGTTGTTGGAGTTGATAGAACAACAGAAAAGCAACACACATGGTTCTCATACTTGCTATGCTGGTTCCTGTTTCCTTCCTTGGTGCAATTTTTCAGGATTCATTCAAGTTTTTAAAAAGAGGCACAGTATACTACAGGGTAGGAATCAAGCAAACTGGGTAGAGACAATCAAAGGACAAAGAATATGATGAAATCATGCTGCACCGCAAGCAGGGCTATCACAGGATGAGCTAGCCTTCTTAGAGTAATTCAAGAACATACATTACCAAGAGAAAATTTCAAGTGAACAGACCACCAGTTTCATGTATTAACACCATTAATCCAAAACACTAAGAACAACTCCATATGGATGCCACCTTGTAGTACAGTTATTGTTTTAAAGTAATAATTTCCCAAATTCAATCACATGGAGAAACCTGATATGCTCTTTCAATTAGTTTTTACCATCCTTCCTGACATGATATTCATCGAGTCCACCCTATCCTATGGGCTCAGGGAATGTTATAGCACATGCACGTGCAAACACGTTTCAATCACTATTTCTGTAAACAAGAAAGTTTACTTGAAAGAAAGTTCTATCGTACAGGGACGTTAGTTGTACCACCACTCAAATCTTTTCATATTCTTTGCCTCCTATAGAATAGCTTATAGATTTAATATCTTGCAAATATCTGGGACTACCTTTTTTCCAGATGAAGAACGAGACACTACAATGTGTTTTGCATTTGTTTGGTACCCTCAACCATTTTCTTTATACAATGGTACCTCGGGTTACATACGCTTCAGGTTACAGACTCCGCTAACCCAGAAACAGTGCTTCAGGTTAAGAACTTTGCTTCAGGATGAGAACAGAAATCGTGCTCCGGCGGCGTGGCAGCAGCAGGAGACCCCATTAGCTAAAGTGGTGCTTCAGGTTAAGAACAGTTTCAGGTTAAGAACGGACCTCCGGAACGAATTAACCCAAGGTACCACTGTATTGCTACCAAAATCAAATATATGGGGAATATCTATCCACTCTGCTGATAAGCCCTCCAATTGTGCTCATCTCGTTTGGGTCAGACTGGTACATACATAGGTTCAGTCTGTTTAATATAATTACTTTTGAACCCCATATAAAAACATGTCTACAAGCACTGGACACTAAGTAACCTTCTCTGCTACTACTTGGATTCAAGTTAAAGTAAGAGACCATATCAGTGTCTTCTAGTAAAGAACAGGTGGGCATTTATCTGCAACAGTACTGTTCTGAATACTCCTGCTAGCATAAAGTGTTCACCAAGCCTTCATACTGATACATTTTAAAACACATTTAATTTTTATACATTTATCCCATATCTGGGAGGATCAGGCTGCCATTTTCGGGGGGGGGGGGGTTAGCCAAAAGGAGAACGTATGTGCTACAGAATTATTTTCAGACACTTTTAGATTCCTGACGGCTCACAGATAATAATTGTGAGTGATAATCCTGACCCAATGGCTTTGCTTTATTTCAACATGCTGGCACTCTTACTGCATTCATGAGCTGCAATTTAATTCAAGTGCACTTAAGTTCCAGCAAACACAAAGCAGCCAAGAAACACTATGTTGTGTATTAGGCCCCATTTGAGAAAGAAGAGAAAGGTAAATATCACTGCCGCAGCCAGGATGAGAGGATAACCTGCCCACACATAAGCCATCCCAATTAGCCAAAGCAAGAACAGTCTCTACTCCCTAAAGATTTGAAAGAGTATCTTTCCTGATACTCTTTATGGGGCCAACCTGATCTGAAAACATCGATGTCTGGAAGCAAGCACATACATTAGCTTGCTGACATACAATTATTTAAAGTTGTGGCATATAGACAGATGTTGTCAAGCATGTTCCAGTGAATAAGGTGTTATATTTTATTGCAACTTCTGATGATGCAGTAGTATGCAAGCTTCCCTGCTGTTATAGCCAATGAATATTAAAAAAAACAAAACCAACCCCCAAAACATTCCTGTATCTGTTTCACACTTCAAGGAAATTAAAAGCATCACTAACTTGATTAGCCTAAACAGCATACATGCATTTGCTAATAGAATACTATAAAACAGGAGCATAAAAATAGTTTAGCTGGAAAATGTATTTTGAGGAGACATATCATCAAGACACACAGAACTCCAAGTATAAATAAGAGAAGAAGACTGATGTTCTAAGGACACTAACTTAGTACTGAGCTCCACCAAGATCAACTGGACTTACTTCCAAACAAACCTACACAGAATTTCAAACAACATTACCTACAGAAATTAATATCAACAAGGTTTTGCTAAAGGAGTATTAATCTCACAACTCCTGGAAAGCACCAAGGGGAAAGGAATCTACAATCATTATGCGCCATTACCTGGTGCTATGTACTCTATTGATGTAAGTATTTTATTCCATAGTTTTCAAACTGAATCAAAATGGTGAATATTCATATGCTTAACTAGTAAATTATAACAGTCACATTTCTGCACATAGGTATGTAAGTGAGAACAGTCTGGTTCAGATGTTTAGAACTGTCATATGTGGAACTGTCCTGTAGACAAATGCAAGCCCTACTTCCAGGCAGTGATCTGCATGGAGAAAGTGGTCCACGTTTCACTTGCTTACATGTGCTATTGCCAGGGTGCCTATATTTGTCAGGGTGCCTGTATTTAGGGCGCCACAAGTTCAGTGTACAGTGGTGTGTGCCATGGAGGCATTCAAAACTTCTGAATCAGCCTGAAGACACTAAGAAAGAAGAAAACATCATCATGAGATGTTTGTGTGCTTGGTTTGGTTTTTTTTTAAAAAAGAATGGTTTCACATGTGTTCTGCACATGTAAAACATTCTTTTAAGATATAATGAACAGTCAAGAAAACACACTAAATTCAAGGAATTGACAAACATGGAATATCTAGTGGATATACAGTGACAAGGTAGAAATTAGGCCTCAATTCCATATGCTTCATACCCTTAAGTTTGTTTGGATTTTTTATCTGCTTTGTTTCTGCAGAATGTTATTTATTTTTTCCCTTGGAACTGCTGAAGTAGTTCACACATTTTGCAGATTAGTAAGGTTTTACATATCTTTCAGTGAGTAGCCTAGCACAGATTCTACTATTTGCTTCCTGTAACAATCTAATACCACAAATAGCTCCAACAGACCACCTCTGCGTATAGACTATTTCTGCATTCTGCTCCAGGCTAAACATTCTTTTGTGTATATACTAGTAAATTCAACAGCCTCTTTAACATCTTAGAACGAATTACTGACAAGTCATTTTTTGCTCCATATTGTAAGTCAACGCAGCAGTGCTGTTTTTTTCTATTATAAACATGTACTGTACTCAGCCCAGAGTCGTTTGGATGCTGATACAAGATTCATAATGGCTGTCAGAATCTGCAATTTTTCCTTTTGTTTTATGAGGTCAAGCAATATTACATGCACTGATATATTCCATTTTCCCAGCTGAAAACCTTCTCATTTGAGCACGACAGGTTGAGAGAGAGTCATGATTTTGCAACCTAGAATGTGAGGCACAGTACAATGGGGGCAGGTGGCTAACCCCACATTCTCCTTTTGCTCTTGTCCACTGGCAACAGTAAATTAAACTGTCAAAAATGGAATTGTCCTGTTATCAACAAAGCTATAGCTTCACAAGTATTGCAACATCAGATTTCTAATTCTGCATTTCCCTGCACCTGTAATTTCATCAGGAACTTTCACTGGACCATGGTGAAAAGCTGTCTAAGGGCCACTGGCATTGTAAATTTCTTCAGAGGGCTGACATGGCATTTGAAGGGAAGAAAGAAATTAATGAACAATACCAGCAGTTTTTTAATACAAAAACAAGTGTTCAATGAGAAATCATGACCTTCAGCACAGCTTTGGACCCAGCTAAAAGGGTAGAAATGCTAACACATACATGACACACGGTACCAGACAGGAATACAGGTTACCTCTCCAAAGAGAAATGGCCTAAAGGTTGCTAAGGAGAAAACCTTCCCAACCACACTTTGAAAATAAACAGGAGATATCAAATCGTTTTGCAGTTATTCAAAATTGTCTCATACCAGATAGTACGCGGCACACATTAAATCTGAAATACAGCTAGTAAACAATGGTGTCCTCAATGAAGTCTGAGGAAGAAACATTTACAGTAGTAAATTTACACAAATGTAAAATCTACTACATTCTACATTAGACTGAATAGTTAAAGTAACTTTTCACCACACACAAATTTCTACACTTCTTTATGACCCTTATACCCAGGGCTTTTCATCCAAAGATAACATACAATTGCAATTTAAAAACACATGAACTATTCAGGCTGGAGTAGCACTTTTCAAAAGAGAACAGGTGTTTGTTTTTTGGTATTTTTTTTAACAACAAGCCTAGACTAATTAGAAAGCCCATATAGTTCATTTAACCACAAAAAAATTCTCCAAAATATTATAAGCATTAACTTCCTAGGTCAGAAGGGTCAACATAATTTTTTTTCCAGTCAACAATCAAAACTAGGTGTTATTAATTAGACACAGCAAACATTTCAGATTATCCCCATAAAACTTCAGGGCTTATCAATCATATAGCAGAGGGCTGAAAGTTAAATTGAGATGAGATATCATTTTACACAGCTTAATACAGTAGAAGTGACTCACTACCCTTTTATTAATTCCCGTTTAATATTGCCTTAAATTGCTGCCATTATTATCCTACAGTATACGAAGGATTCTGTGTAATTAGTCTGTATTAAGCCCTTTTTATTTATAAGGAGCCAAACAAACAAGCCAACTTTAATTACCTGGGTTTCACAATATTGATCTGAGCATCAAATTTTAATATGACTTTATTTCAGAATTTCCATACAACTAGTATTTAAATTTGCTCTAGCAATAACGATTTTGCTGGCATAAATGACTTTTCATTCCAAGTATGTAAATCATTGCCTAGTGCTTGGGAGCATGAGGCTTTTCCATGCTAGCAGCATGTTTATGTAGACCTCAGGGGCCTGGCTGCTTCATGTGCTGCTCTCTAATATGGCAGGAAAAGCCACCAATTACCAGAAGAGACAAAAGTCAACTAAGACAGGGAATCTTCTCCCTCCCAAACCTTGTTCTCTCCCACTTCAGTACATGGTGTTAACGACATACAAATTTTGAGGTCATTAAGTATAAACAGGAATTGAAAGCAAGACAGGCGCTCTTTCAGGAGATGCCGATGTCAGCATTTCAAGTACTCTCCTAATCCCACAATGCAAGTTTCAGCATTATTGTCTCAATTTAACTTGCATTAGTACCTAGCACCTTGATTACACTGCTGGGGTGGTAATCTTCGCCTGCATATGCCATCATTACTTATGTCAAGCCTCTTGAGTTGTTATGAATACTATGTTGTTTTACGAGAGAGAGGAAATTAGTGCCAGTCCCCTAGAGTTTTGGGTGCTTAACACTGAAGCACTACGCAGCCTTCTCAAATCCCACAACAAATCCTTGTTTAGTGCCACACGTAGATAAGGACTTTGCAGCAACATTCTAGAATAAATAACTCATATCCTCTTTATTTGTAAATGTCAGGGAAAAAAACCCCTCGCCCTTCCTTGATGTTTCTCTGCACACAAAGAAGTCTAAACAAAAAAATGTATTTTATAAGCATGTACAAGAAAGATATACATATTAGCATACTACTGCAATGTAATATATAAGAAATGTGCACAACTCATTGTAGGATAATCCTAAATGCTAGTTTACATACGTTTTTTAAAAAATAAGAAATGGACATCAAACCCTAAGAAAACACATGATGTTAAGACAAGTCTTTCCTCCAGAGCGCTATAAACAGAAAAATTGTTGCTTCTTATGTATCACCTTTTCAATGCTTTTTTAAACATGATCCACTACGTTGTTGGAAAGAATTATTTTACAGTATCATTGGGATTTTTACGTTGTATGTTTATTTTGTTTACACAGCAAATGAAACCTCCAATATGAATAGGTGAACTCCTCAGGGACAAAAAGGAAATCAGAAATGATGCACAGATGGGAACAGGGGCCCATGGAAACTGAATATAAATTAATGTGCCCTCAACAGTCACATCTGGAGTAGAACAGGCCAAATAAATAATTTTGACATTAAAAGAAATGAAAGATAAACCTATAAATAGTAAGTTTACAATGGAAGTAAAATCTAAAATAAGATAATCGATATTGCATATGTACATGTTCAAATAGGACACTGCCTTAAAATCCTTTTGCATTCGCTAATGTTGCCTATCAAAAAGCAAATTTTGCAAAGTCATGTGTACTTACTATG